>NW_009937799.1:30109-82135 GCF_000696875.1 Nestor notabilis
TCTGCAGTTTCATTAGCAGCCTCCTAATGGTAAGCATGGACGGAATAACAAACCTCCCAATGGTCTGCTTTTTCCCAAAGAAACCAACAGAGTTAAGTGCTAAAATGGCCTAACCTGGCACAAGCTAAGGGGAAGACAGAAACTCTTACCAGTGTTCAGATTACACGTTTTGGTTATTTGACTGTGGTCCAGTGAACTCTGGGGTTCTCCTGTGGAAAGCACTGTCCCACCAGATCATGACTGCTCTGAGATGCTCCGAGAGGCATGGTCACTTGTCACAAATATGAACCTATTTAAGTCCTGGTTCAGTGTTATCATCCTTATTTAACAAGACAGGCAGAGGAGTGGCACTGTTTGTTTCTCAGCAGCTTTGCCCACTTGCAGTATTTGATGGTTTAGCTGCTGACTCTGGAGACGTGTTCTTTACAACCCTTGTTGGAAGCTGAGGATCCAGCCCACCCAAGGAGTCAGGATTTGCTCCTGGGGACTTTGCATTGGTCACTTGAATACCAGCTAGCACCTTCAGTCTGTGCTGCAAATGGTGATGAGAATGAGAGTGCATAAACCAAGCTTTTTCTCATCACCAGAGGGTGAGACGAAAGGACCTGAGGACTCCCATGGGGAACCCAAGCATTAAGAGATGAAGTAAAGCATCTTTTTGCTTCTAAACTGAGTATACGTCATCTACAAGCTGCTGCAAAATAACAGTGGAGAGTCACCTGGGCATTGTCCTGCCTTCAGCAGAAGGATGCCCTTCACCGGGTTATGGATGCCACATGCTGTAAAGTCTTAGGAAGAATTAGATTTGTAATGCAGGACTTAGGAAGCCATGGAGCTCTCTGTGAGCTGTAGAATGGTCCCAAGCGTCTTCTCCCACAGCTCCTCAGGGGCAGAGACTCTGCCTTCCCATCCAGTGGTACAGCAGCTACCCCATGGGTACCCCAGCCCTCTTGGACCTGCAGTAAAACAAACAAGAAACTATAATTGACCATGCATAAGGTCTTGTAGGAAGTGAGGAAGGGATGGAGCTAGGTGTTAGCATACTTCTTATTTCATTTCTGGTGAAACTGGGTGTTTGAGTAAAGCCAAGCTGTGGGCTGTGTAACTGTTTGAAGTTAGGAACCAAAATGCAACCAACAGGCAGGCAAACAAAGGGAAAACCTGCTCTGAATTATCATAAGCTTTTTTTGATGTTTTAAACCCTTTCAAGCAGAGCCATTTGTACTGGAGCAAATTCTCCCAAGATATTTTTAGACGATATGAGCAGAAAAATATTACTCCATAGCAAGCTGTTTACAAATCTGGTAACCTTGTTTAGTGCTAGTAAAACTCTGGGCTTGCTGTGCTGCAGAGCACGCTAATTACTTGACAGAAATTACGCAATGATGTCTTTGCAAAGTGATATACATTGGCTCAGCCCTGCATCTGGGCCCATGCACGACATTCTGTGTATAATTAAGTGTGAATGTTTCTGCAGCTTTTCCATTAAAACAGGGAGAGCGAGGCAAGAAAGAGGCAGATCCTGCCAATTACCGGCTACTCTCCCTAATCCCCTCGTTTCTGTAATGGGGCCATTCTGCACTCTGGCCATTATCAGCTGATCTGAGCAGCATCAGAGGCATCCTGGCCAAGCTGCTGCTTCTATCTCTGCAGGAGGTTAGTTAAAACAGTCTGGTTCTCAAGATGGATGACTTCTGCTGCTGGCCCATTGTGTCTAGTTTAGGAGTCCAGATATTGCGCACTGTCATGCCCCAAGCCTTGGCTGACCATGCTGTGGAGATAACAGCCATTCCCCAACACATCTTGGATGCATAAACACAGGTAGTGGGGTATGGTATTCAGATGCTTAGTTAATAGGGCATATGAACACATTCGAAGATTGATATGGACTCCTGTGTATACGAGATCCAGTCCCTCCCCGTACACCTTACTGGCCTGTCCCTCTCATGGGGGTTGGATATGGAGATGTGACTGAGCTCCTAGCCCTCGTGACCTGTTCATGGTGGTCTTGGGGAAGCTCCTGTTCCCATGGGAGTTGCTTCCAGTATTGCTGGTGATCACAACGAGGTAGTGTGGGACTTCCACCTTGAATGTTTATGGTGTTGGTTTGGGAGCCTGGAGGTTTCTTTATTTCCTTCTACTGAAAAGAGCTCAGCAACAGACTGATGATCTTCTGTAGGCTTTTGTAGAAGCCCAGTGTTTCTGATGACCACTGAGTGTTTAGCAATGTTTGAATAGGCCACATTGGAAGGACAGATTAGATGATGCTGGTTGTGCGATAGCTAGACAAAGCCTGCACGCAGCTGAGGATGTGGTATATCTAAGTGTGTAAAGTGGGTGAATGGTGTGGAGAATGAGAACAGGGAACAGTTGTTTGATGTCTGTTCCAAATCAAGAGCTAGAAAATGTCATCTGGAAGTTGGAGGAGGTGTTTCAACTGAACAGAAAGTGGATCATCACATACTGCACGGTTAAACCGTGGAACTCCTTGCTACAGGACAAACAGAAGTAAATGTGATCATAGAAAGAACTGGAAAAATCTGTGGAAGTCCTGAAACTGTTTGAATATAGGCCTGTTATCACCATTCCTAAGCATGGACACACTACTGCTGCTGGTAGTGGAGATATATAGTTGTCCCTCAGTCAGTTTGAGCATCTCAAGTCTTCCTTACTACCCTTCCTTAGGAAGATACAAATTCAGCTTGGCAAACACTGCCCTAGGTGAGCTTCATCCAGGTTTTGGGTGATACATGACCTCTTGAGAGCCCTTACAGCCCCTTGCTGGGATTTGTGTAGTGCTCTATATGTGATGTACAAGATAGGAGGGAATAGAAGGGGAAAGAAGCTGATATGCTACAGCAATCAACTAGCTGACCTGCTGGGGATTTTCACTCCCTTTTTGCTCTTCTGCACTGTTGCTCAAATATCCTAGGAGAGAATCTGAGATGGAGATGAAGAACAAGTAGCTGTCTTTATCCTTCCGCATCTCTTCAGTCACACTGCATGGCTGTGAAGCAGCAGCCTCTGTGTCCAGGATTCTTCAGTGTGCTCATGCTTGGGCACAGTCCCCCATCCACAGGCAGCTGACACACGGGATACAGCCTATGGAAGGAGCACAGCTAGGATTTCCCTCCTCCTTGTTATCCTTGGCCACTGTGAAATCCCCTGGAGCTATTGGCAACCTGCATAACTTGCAGCAGCTTTCCTAATAGCTCTGGTGATGTTGTTTTAGTGTAGTAATGTCTCCAAGATAACAGGCAGATTTTGTCCAGCACAGCGGGATCAGCTGGAGATGGATGCAGGGAGTCTCTGCAAACAGAAGCTGCATCAGAGCTTGGGACACAAACCAGCACACTGCATGTTTTTGGTTTTGAGAGAGAAGCCACTTTCATAGGAGGAGGGAATATAACAGATTTTTTTTTTTCTCCCAATTTTTGAAAACTTCATCTCCTCTGAACTGACTTAAATACATTGTTCCCTTGTTTTCTTAGCAAGATGCTTCCCTGGCCTCTCTCTCCTAAAGCTTTTTCATAGCGAACTTCTGAATTAAGCTGCGCAGGTGTTGGAACAGGGTCCCTGAGATGTTCCCTTCTGGGGGAAAGAAGAGCCCAGGGCAGGTAACCAGTGGGGCATGGTCCCGAGTCCGCCCCTTGCTCTGTTAGGGAGTTGTGTGATGTTGGTATTAGGAAAGGGATTAGTGCCGGAGTCTTTTTCTTACTGCAGCTGGTTTCTTCGTGCTGGGAATCTAGACTAGGGGCTAGATTTACTTTGAATTGAATTATGTATTTAACAGCAAAGCTGCCAAGAGCTGTCAGGTGGTTCTGTTTTTTGTTTTTTGGTTTTTTTTTTTCTTTCTTATATTTCTTATGAATCTAAATAGATTAATATTTGCAAGAAATACTTGCAGAGTAATTTTATCAAACAGCTTCATTATTGCCATGGGAAATTCAATGCAATTTTAATCTGGGACCAGTTCCACTTTGCAGTCTGGCTACACAACGAGGTTTAGAGGTAGGCACTGTGTGAGTATTGTGTCCATGGCATGTGTTGTATATGCCTATTGTGATGATCTACTGAGCCTACTGCTGTGACTGTGTGCATACGACCCAAGTGCCTATGCTGATGTCTTGTGTTTGTAGTTAATTAGGTAAGAGTTGATGATAATGAATAAAATTCCCTCTTTGCTGTGTTACACTATTAAATGTGAGACAGGCAGCACATGCAGGTGAGCGACCTAATGACAGCAGCTGATGTGGATGAGCTACATGAGAGCTGCAGCTATGTCAGCCCCTCCTGTATGAAATGAACTTCAGTGTTATTCTAGCAGTGAGTTGCTCCCCACTCAGCAACCTGAGAGAGCAAATGAAGTATGCATGTAGTGGACCTATATGGCAGTCCTCGAAGCCTGCTGTCAGATTGATTACTTAAAGTGCATTTGAAATCAAGTGCTGTACAGTCAGCTCTAGATCATCTCACATTTTTCATGTGGCAGTAAGTAAAACCATGGTGAATAATACAGCTTGAAAATAGGGAATAAGACAGATTGAAAATAGGGAATCTACTCCATCTTGTAAATCTAAATGGACCTCACTGTCTCTTCCCTCTGCCCTGGAGTGCAATGCAATCCTCATGGCATAAATAACAATTGCAGTGATAATGGAATTACACAAAGGCTGCTATTGTGAATTCTGTAGAAATAAGGTCAGTGAAATAGAGTACAGGTTAAATTGATTTTCTTTTCTTTTTATCTGTCAGGATAAACATGTCCCACTATGTTTGTAAAAGCTTCAAGGAGTTGTCTGTGCTGATGGGACAGTGGTGTGAGATCATGGAATCATACAATCACAGACTGGTTTGGGTTGGAAGGGACCTTAAATCTCAACCCTCTGCTGTGGGTAGGGACACCTTCGACTAGAGCAGGTTGCTCCAGAGCAGAGCTGCTCCAGCCCTTGCAGCATCTCCATGGCCTCCTCCGGACTCACTCCATGTGTCTGCAAGGTAGTGGGAAGGAGCATGGCACAACTCAGAGAGCTGCTCCTTCTCTTCAATTCCGGAGTTTCGATTCAATTTAATTTCTGGATGAGGAAATGTGCTCCTTGCCCTCACTCTTTGCTGGCCACCACCAGCCATCAAGGTGGGTCTCGTCCATGGCAAAGGCTGGTGGATCAGCTTGTGGGATTTAGCCACTGGGATCCTCATCTGCCTACAGCAGAGGAATGTGCTCAGTGCCTAAACGCCCAAACTGGTCCTGTCTCCTGGTCCTCATACATGCAGACCCCATGGCTTTAGTCCTGCTCACACTGTGGACAGGGAGTATGGGGATTTCACACAGTCAAGCCACCTTTAGGCTTAGTCCTGGGGGACAGAGGGAGAAGGTATAGCTTGGTCTTGAGATGGGATTGGAGCCCTGCAGGGATGCAGGGAGATTAGATTATCTGTGTGGAATTACTGCGGGAAAAGACAGGTTTCCATTCTGTTTTCTGAAATTTTCTCTATTGTTATGAAAGAAAACGCCCAGGATTGCTGGATAGCAGCACAAGGACAGGAGACCCAGGGAAAGAAGTTGCTTTGTGTTGTCCCTTCTACATTCAAAATGGTTTCACACACTCCTGCAACACCTTATCTTTCTTCATAGGACCTTGAAGTGTTATTTACCCAAGGAAAGCTTACCAGGAGCGTGAGCTTCTGTGAGGGGCTGGAAGAAGCAGATGTGAACGTGGGAGTCAAAAGCCCTTTCCAGAACTCTTGTAGGCTTGGAGAAAGGAAGGCATCAAATGGCTCTTCCAGCACTGGGCTGAAAGCATAGCCGACAAGGAAAGGGAGGCTTTCTTTTCTCTCACCCCTGCCCACTGCCTAAAGGCCACCACTTGAATCAGACCCAGATGGAAGGAAAAGTTCTTTCCATGATTTTATTTCTTTTCTCCTTATCGTCTCTTGCTGCACCTTTTTTTTACATTCAGCTTCTCATTTCTTATCTAGTTCCTTGCATGAATAAGATATGCCACATATTTCCCTGACATGTCTACTGACTATAAATACTCTATCCTTCTGTGGAAAGAGAATATGGAATATATGTGTGTATATATTCTGTATGCATCTACAATCCTAAATACCATTTTCCCAATATTGTGTCTTTAATGGGAATTCACTGATTAGGTGCATAAAAGGCTATAGAAGATGACAGTTTCACTGTGCTCGGTTTTAATACAAAGAGTACTACGGTTGCTAAGAGACTGATACTTCAAGTTTGGAAATCTTCATCCACACTAGATATATTATCTTGGCAAATTGGACTTTCTGGGTTGGCAGCAAATGGAAAAGAGTAACTTTTAAAAATAGAGATAATTTAGATGACGTCAAAGACATCTGGTGTCCTTTTCTAGAAATGTGAGACTGATCTATTTTGCTTATGTGTATAAATCACTCTGCCCCCAGTGTGAGGTTCTACTTATGCCTGTGTTTGAGTCTGATTTATTAATAAATTCCCTGTATGTTTAAGATGTTTATCCAGGTATATTTTAATTAAATTGGCTTTGTTTACCACACATACTACCTGTCTGCCTTATGTACCTTGGAGAACCTCAGCTTCGTGCTTCTGTGTAAAGCAGGGTCACGTAGTGCCCAGAAACACCCATCAGGCTCCATGATGACTCAGAGAGGACAGTCTCTTATTTACCTTCTTAGTAAATTTGCTCCCTCATCCACGTACAGACCCTGGTGGTGCATACTCAGAGCTGTGTGGCTGCAGACTTTACTACTACCTTGCTAATGGGCCTCTCATCCTAATTCCCACCCTGAATTGGTGGGTGCAGAGAGAGGGAGGAGGTGTGCCTGGGCTTAATCATGACATATCATCCCTAATAGATTTTGGTCTCTAGAAGTGCCAGTGCTTTTGAATGGCAAGGAGGCTTTGAATGACAGCTGGAAATCAGCTAGGCACTCTCTAATGCTGTACATAAGAGGCAGTGGAGAAGAAACGAGGGAACTGGAGAAAGCTCTGAAATGGGCAGCATGAGGCTGATGTGAGAGGAAGGGAATAAATTAGAAATGGCTCAAAGATGGATTATGGGAGGAGATGGCGCCAGGTCACTTAAGGAGAAGGATTACACTTGCATAGTGGGCACAAGGGGCAGGAGAGGAGAGGAGAGGAGAGGTGGGATGCAGCCTGGTGAAGGAAGGGTGCTTCAGGAGAGCAGTCAGGGTGCATGTAAAGCAAGAAGAAGTTCAAACATCTGCTGGAGGATTCTCCAGCTGTAGCCAGTATTCTGGTAGCATCACTCCTAGGGATTCATCAGGGTGCCAGCATCTGAGGTCACATAGATGAGGAATAGCTGCCTCTGTCATCTTTGCCATCTAGCTTGCAGTGCTGGGGAAGGCATTTCCCCCACTTCAGGTGTTCTTCTGCTTCCCAAACAGAGATAGATGGCCAGGTGTAAATTATTTCCTCCCAAGTAGAGCTTAAGCTGGACTTCTCCATAGTTGAAAAGAACACATTTGAATTTTAATATCAACTCCGAGAAGCAACTGTAGCCTGTGCACTTGTTTATGTGTTCAGGTTATGAGATGTTATGTTATTTTTTGTAATGTTCATTTGTGCTAAGGACCAGGAGATTCAGAAAGAACCACTGAAAAGTGGACACGCGATATATTTTTGAAGTATCAAGTAAACATGGAGTGCTATGATGATAAAAAGGCAGGTTACATGTTTTTTTTCAAGCGTAGACAATGTACTGTAATTGTATGTCAAAAGTCATTCAGGTTTGATATCATGCCAGCTAATTAAACCGTCCTCTCTGAAGAGACTTACTGTACTTTCCATTTTTGCTGTTTCATTCTCAAGAACAAAGAACTCTGAAGGCAGCTCTCGTGTTCAGCGCTCACGTTGGCATGAATTTGGATGGAAACCAACACATGGGAAATGGGAGCTATGATCAAATCTTTGCCTTGTTTGACTGGTGTAAACCAGGTTCATTTCCACCAAAGGTGGTGGAAGGAAGAGAAGGGTCGTATGCTGTCCCATGTACTATGTGCATCTGCTGTCACTCATTTTTGGTGTCTTATTTCCATTCACATTTTCTGTGATCCATGACGCATGAATCCTGCCAGAGTTTTTGTTTGTCCTGAGTAATCTCCTTCGGTGTCTTATCATTATGTTCCTTCCACATATGTCACCTTTGGTGAAGGTGAGCAGTGCAAGAAGGAGGCAGTGCAATCTACTAGTTAGTGATGAGAAGCCATATCTTGGGCAGTGAGCTTACCCTGGCAGGTAAGAGAGCAGCTGTTGCAGACAAGGGAAGGAAGATCTCTACTTTGTTACCAACACCTCATTCCTCCATTTGGTGATATTCTGCCTATATCCTATGAAATGCCTGAAATATTTAATTCATGGCAAAGCAACGTATTAGTAAAAGCCAGAATCATAGAATCAACTAGGCTGCAAAAGACCCTTAAGATCCTCAAGTCCAACCTTTACCACAGGTCTGCCAAGTCCACCACTAAACTGTGTCACTAAATGAGAAATGAGAAGCTGTGCTCCCCAGACCTCTTGTGGCCTAGTTGATGGTGTCCCATAGGCTGGCTGAAGGCCATTGGTGGAAGAGCTGTGGCCAAGAGGAGATGATGATGTCTCCAAGCCTCCAGGGTTTTCTTTCTGAGGTGTGCAGTTCTAGTGCAGATTGATTGCCCTAAAGAAGAGTGGCATAAGCAAGAAATGATGTGAATTTACTCACGAAGTTTACTCCTAAGATTGGAAAATAAAGGCTATTTCATAAATAACCCAGCCTTTTCTGGAAATTTTGTTGTCCTCACCCAAACATAGGATGCCCCCATGGTGTGTACAGTGGGTACAACCTGACAGCTGTAGGAAGAGCTGGATTTTTGGTCATGGGTGCTGAAGTGCCAGGAGGAGGAGGCTGACTACACAACATGCTCTCCAGTGAGCTGGAAAAAACATGGTATGTTTTCATGGATGGAGGGAGGTAGAAGGTGGCCAGTTGGAGTCCTTGTAGCCTTTTCTGTAGGTAGGAAAGACTGCCCCAGTTGAATAACCAAAGCGGCTGGCAAAGTTTAGATCCCTGGCAGACAGACCATCCTCCTGCACCAGGCATCAAGCCTGCTCTGCAGTGTAAAGTGGATGTTTTAGTCCAAAAAGATGTTTGTTTTTTTTTGGTTTTGTTTTTTTTGTTGTTGTTTTGTTTTGTTTTTTTTGTTTGTTTTGTTTTGTTTTAGTTGTTTATGTTTTTTTTTTTAATGTGTTCCACTGCATCAGCCAGAGGAGGCAAACACTTACTGGGACTTTATTGCATGTTTACATTGGCTTCTTGAAAGTGCAAATACCTCAAGGTTTTGAGCAGGCTTTACAGAGGGAGCAAACTGTCAGAGGTGCGGTGAGGAGGTGGGTGGACCTGGGTACTGCTTGGGAGCATTGCCATCGCTTCTGATGTATGAAATGCATCATTGAAACATCATAGAATGGTTTAGGCTGGAAGAGATCTTAAAGCTCATTCAGTTCCAACCCCTGCCATGGGCAGGGACACCTTCCACTAGAGCAGGTTGCTCCAAGCCCCTGTGTCCAACCTGGCCTTGAACACCGCCAGGGATGGGGCAGCCACAGCTTCTCTGGGCACCCTGTGCCAGCGCCTCAGCACCCTCACAGGGAAGAACTTCTGCCTAAGACCTCATCTCAATTTCCCCTCTTTCATACAGGATTTCAGTGTGCTTTCCCCAAAGCTCACTCCTGGGAGGAAAGAATCAGCTTCATCCTGAACCAGAAAGCATCAGGTTCCCCTTGTCTTACATTTTATGTACTATAGAGGGAATTCTCAGACTGCTCTCAGGATTTGGTTAGTAAAGAAACAGGACTTGGGGAGGATTTAACATTCATCTACCCCACTGTGAATAGCTTCAGGAAGTGTTAAACCTTGTAGAACCAAAGCAAGGTTAGTCTCCCAGCTGCTGTCCTCACCCAAACAGGTCTGATGATCTGCAATGAGTAAAATGATTAGGTTGTCTTTTTTAATGTCCCAGTCTCCCTGGGGCAGGAAAAAACCAGAAAATATATTACTGAATGGTATAAAATGCAAATAAATACATTCTTCAACATTATTTAGAAATCCTTAAAGCCTGTGAGTAAAGAAATCCCTTTTGAGATGGATTATCTGTGCCTGTCTCCAACATGTATTTTACAGTTGAATTCTCAAGGACTGCTTTCAGGTACACAGCATAGAAAAAGGACAGAGATTTATTCTTAGGAATGTTTTATTTTTATGTGCCTTTGATATGTAGAAAGCAAACAAGAAAGAAACGCAAATATTTCAATCACTCTCTTGGAATGTTTGAAAGATGCAAGGTTTTTAATATAGCATTTTCCTATTTTCCACAAAAGACAAACACAGTAAAAAGAAAACCAGAAAATTTTTTCTACTCCTACTATTAAGCACGTTATAAGTAAAAGCTGTGTCTGGAGTTGCAGGTGAAACCTTACACATCGTGAGGGTCCTGAGCAGGTGTCTTCATATCTCAGTGACCTGACATGCTTCACTTAATCTCCTTCAGAAATGTAAGTAAGTCTCTAGATCACTAGAGTAAATTTGTTCCGATCAATGGGCAGCTTTCAATTATCCACTCACATTTCTAGTGGGGACATTTTAAATTGGCTTTACAGCATCTCTGCCTGATTTCTTCGGCTAGAAATCAGGCTGGGCATGTCTTGGTTCAGGAAAACCCTGGAACCAAGGTGGTGACTTTGTCTTTAACCAGCTTATCCTGGGCTGGCTTGTATAGGTGCACACCAGACTTTTTGAGGTTAACTTGCCAATAAACATTCTGAAAAACCCTTTCATTTTCCTCCCAGTTGCAACCTCTTGGGCCATAACCCATCCCAGCAGAGCATGAGCTGAAGGAGCACCTCTGGGGTTTTGGACAGGATTTAGGGAGGAAATTTGTTTGAGTCTCACTCCTCTGACTTTGCAGAGGGTTGCAAACCTGCTTGGGAGTAAAGTTTTAGCTCTTTGATGAGTGTCAGCCTGAATAGGCAGAGCTCCTCTTATGGTTTGCCCAGGTCTAGGACGATATCAGATCAGCGAGACAACAGGTTGGGCTTAACAAATGCAGAATAATAGCACTTGTCCCATATGCCAGAACATGTGGCTGGATGCTGCCCAGAGATAAAGATAGCAATTCCATTCCCCTCCAACAGATCTTAATGCAGTATCATAATAACTTCAGGTGTTACAGATGTATCTTCAGACACAGAGAATGAAAATCTCAGATAATGTAGCTCAGGGCAAAATTCGGATTTTTTTTAGTGATTTGCAATGAGTTTTCTGTTATCTGAATATGGAAATACTTTAGAATTGCTAAAAAAAACCCCAGGTAAATGCTGAAGCTGTATCGGTTTTGCTGTGGTACATTTTGGTGCTTCCTGTCCCTAAACGAGTATGTTCCAATGATGTTTTGCAGTCAGGGTGGGAAAAGTTGTCTCAAATTGCTTTATACTTTACTTTGTAAAGCAATAAGCTTGGACCAAAAGGCATGGATGGAGCTGGGGAGCTCAAGCTGATTGTAATTCTTCCAGTGGAAACATTTTCCATCAGGAAAAAATGCGGATTTGATTACATTCCCTGTCGAAAATGGCTGTTTCATCTGAAAATAATAGAAGAGCTTCATTTCAGTAATTCTGCAATGTTCATTTTGAATTTACAATTTCACTTTTAAAAATGCTAAATAACACTGCCATGAAATATTGGGACTTCACTGCAGTGAAGCCTGTTCTGGAAACCATTCCTGACCAGGAATGATAGATGAGCCTTGGTTTTGTTACACTGCAAAGCTGCCGAAAGAAAAGCAAATTGAAGGGCAGATTATTTCAGTATTTTCCTCACCTTTCTTTCTGTTGGAATATTTGATATTAACCCTTTTGATCCATCATAGACTGATCACAGCTGCTGTAAGGCAGAGGAAGAGGCAGTGTGCAACTGAGCTGCCCAAAACCCAACCAAGCACAGGATAGTAATTAACCACCCGTCAGAGCTCAGGTTTTGGGCAGTGCCTCCATCACATCCCTACTGCCAGGATTGCTCCATCACCCGTCTTTTCCTTTCTCCTGCAATGAGCTTTCTGCATCTGTCTGCATTACCAAGAGCTTGCAACCTTTGCTTTTTTGTGGTCTTCAACGCAGTCTTCTCCCTCTGATGGCAATCCTGAGTCTGTTTGGGTAACTAAGGGAATTTCTAGTGTAATTAATAGGTGTCAGTGGAGGTGGTGGAGCATTGGTGCTGCAGAGTTCAGGTAATGGGGAGAGAGGGTCTACTGTCAGGCTGTTACTGGTTTATCAGGGATTTGTGGACATGTGAAGCTTACTTTGAGGTGAAAGTGCTCAGTGGATTTTGGAGACTATAGTGATTATTAGCCAGAGATGTAGCCATTTGCACGTTGCAGCTGGAAGTAAAAATAAGGGGGAAATAAATGGTTCAAAACAAGGGAAAAAATAGGAATTTAATTCATTGCATTAGAGTTCGAGTTTCTTGCATAAATAGCAGACATTACAGTTCGTGTCTGGCACTCAGACCAAGACAGTATTTCTGGCATTATTGAGTGCTTCCCAGAAAGTTCAATTTCAAAATGGAGCTAGCTCTGCATTTTTCCTTCTTTTGAGTAAGGATTGTTGTTTGTAAGATGGAGCTCATTTTCCTGTAAACAGTGAAGACGGTGAACTGGAGAGGGTGCATTCAAGTCAGATTTGATTTGCTGAACTCCTGTTCACAAGATATGCTCTCAGTGGAGCAATTTACGTGTTATAATGGCTTTAGCTTTTAAAGAGAAAAACTGTCTTTTTCTGGGATAGACCAGATTCTGGAACTTGGGGAGCAGAAAATGCACACATAAAGGCAACTTAGAACTGAAAAGCATTAAATCATAGGAACAGTTTGGTCCTTCCAAGGGGCAGTCTCTCACCCTGGATGATGATACCATAGAAATAAGTAGTGGAAATTAGTCCAAGGGCTGGGTGAAAAATCTGTTGAGTGGAGAGGGATTAAGGGGGATGCTGAAGGTGCTGTTCCCATCCCACCTGGAGGAGTCAGTGGAAGAACAATGAGTAATATCTCACTTTGGACTTAGAGGTATATGGGCTCATCTTCTAAGTCCTGAGCAGCCAGTGCCGGGGACCAAGATACTTCTCTGGTCCCTAGTATAACTGTAGTAAGAACATACTAAGTTGGGTTTAATGTGCCACTTGGTAGCCGTGTGGAAGCTAATTAAAGGCAGAGGGACTGAGAAAGTAGTCGAACTCCAGCAGAAACTGCTGCAGGTGCTACCTGTCCTGACTCGGGGGTCATTCTGCGGTGGGAAGAAGGATGCCAACTTATCACCTTTGTCAGAGCCAACTCTCTGGGTGTTTAAGACACTTGTAACAAATGGGTCTCTGCAAAGCTGTTTCAAGGACATTATTCTAAATGGCAGGTACCTGTGTTTGAATATTGGGCAGTAAATTTCCAACAGAGTACTCAAAGTCTCATTAAGGCACCTTTGCAAAGTCTAGAGAAAGAGCTACAAATGACGGGAGAGGTTATATTTCCTAGACAGCTATTGCCAGGCAAGACTGCAGACTGAAACTCTCATTTTGGTAAGAAATGTATTAAGACTGTTCTAGCAGTAAATCAGTACAGGATGAATATTAGATATATTATTTAAAAAAAAAATAGAAGAAAAAAAAAAAGATGGGCAGCCGTTATCTCTTCACCATTAATGTGAGTCGTCCCTTAAGCAATCTTGAATCAAATTGCTCTCATTCTCTGAGATGCTCCAGGGTAGCATCCTAAGCTCATTACCTATTTATGTCCAGCAAATGTTTCACTTCTGTTGATGAATTAAGTACTGATGTCAATAAACCAAATCAGCAGCTCCTGGACATTATAGGCTTATGTCTAGGCAGCTTAAAAAAAATATTTGTGAAGTTAAACAATTCTCTACATGGCTCAGCTCTTCCCAGGAGGATAAGGGCTGTGCATGAGGTGCTTTGAAGTGGTGTAATGTCATGGGAGGGAAGATGCTTTACGCTTCCTGTATTTAAAGGACTAGGGGAGAGTAAAGATTGTTTCCTATAAAAAGAACTAGTGAAAGAGGAGATGGAGCTTTCTTTGGAAAGCAGTGGATATCTATTCTCTCCTTGTTCACCTTTTTAGTATCAGGTTCTTAAAAGGTAAACAAAAGTTGTAGCATGCATCTTAAATTTATCTACTTCCATAGTGATCTTCTTTCAGTGTTAGGAGTTCCTTTTTCCTTCAAGAATGAGTAATGAATTTTTATCCTACCTTGATATTTGAAAATTCTGGGTTATAACACTTCCAGAAAGCCTCACAAAGTCACTGAGTCTGACTGCTCACCTTAGTAACAGTCCCGTCACAGAGACCAGAGCTGGAGACGACCAGAAGCCCAACCAGTGCAGCATCCAAGCAAGGGCAGGAGTGGCTTTCACCAGCAGTGTGCAGGGGCTGAGCTGTGTTTTAGCCAATCCATGTGTTTGGAGGTACATAGCTCTCTCCTTTCTCTTAGCTGCAGAGTTCTGTGTGTGGAACAAATCAAAAGAAGGGTGTCTCCTGATGGTTGCATTGAATACCCCACCCAATGTGCCTGCAGGCACATGGGGCATGGGGTCCCATGGGTTGTGCCAGGGGACCAAAAAGCCCCTCTGGCAATGGCATGTAGTGCAGTGCTGGCTCCACATCCATCTGCTACAGAATGACAGTGATAGACAGTGGAGTCTTGCATAAGATGCTGAGACCTTTTAAAAGGATGCTTTCTATCCAATGAATAGAAATGCAACATTTGCTTATGCAGCCAACACCCATCCTAATGCTGCTATTTATAATGACTTGTTTATTTGTGATGCTCAAAAAAAGACCCCTGTTATGAGCCATTTGGTTAACAGAGTGGAACCACAGAGCCAAGGATTCAGCAATACATCAGGATGACCTGAGATCTGAGCAAAGGTTTCGAACAAGGATGATGATGAACCTCAGTAATGGTAACCTTACACGATCCCTCATGTAAGAATTAACATGAAATCACCTTGGTTTCATGCTGACTGCTGCAGTGTGCACTGGAGTAAAAATTTCCTTAGCATGCTGAGGAGCAGGAACATGGGCTGCAAGAGGTCCTTGAAGCTGGTTCCTGCAGCTAGAAGTAACTTGGTCACAGAAATTAAAAATGCCCAGAATGGGCAAAGACCTATTTTGAAATGCTGCAGTCGTTCACCTCTGAAACTTTATCTAATTGTCAGGCTAAATTTGTTCATATCATTTGTTCTTAGATCAATATCGCTCTTCACCTGAAATAGCTTTCCTTTGGCCCTGGGCTGTCTCCTTCATCTTCCTGCCCTCCTCGCTGCATCACAGATACATCTAAGCACCTCCACAAGCTGAGCCGTGCTCTCCTCTTGCCTAGCAGGCTAGACATTTACATCCTCTCCAACCTCCTCCTCACATCTTCTATTCTGAGTTCATCCCTCACTGTTAAGAACCAACTTCTACCTTTCTCAGGCACTGGAAAATAGATTTTTCTCTATTATTTAATGATGAGGGCCACAGCACAGCATCTCCAATGCTATGAAGCCTTCCACTGGCATCAGGAGGAGTTGAAGGGGAGCCCTGCTTGTTTCCTGGATTGAATTCTGGACAGAGTAGAGGAAGTTACAGGGAAGAGTGGAAGTTACTGTTTTGCCAGACTCTTCTGACAGTTGGCTTTCAGTACAGTGCTTCCCTGTTGGCCCCATGCGATGCTGCATGGCTCATGCAGTCCCACGCTGCTCAGCTCACACCACCCGCAGAAGGATGCAGCCACATTTACTCCTCACAGCCTTGTGCAAGGGAGTTTGAGTGCTGCTATCCACACTAGCTTGCCCTCAGAGTAAATATCCAGAACTATTCCCAGCCCAGTCCCTGCTGCTTGCACTGAGGGCTTCAATTTAAGAGATCATCTAATAGCAGCAGATAGCCTTTATGTTGTGCATTTATATGGTAATGGGGTGTTCCCACAGGTTACTTGGCAAGTGTTAAATGTGTTTGGGAACAAACCCACAGGAAATGTCATTTCCACAAGTCATGTTTTTCTGGGGAAGGGAAAAAAAAAAAAATCTGCCAAGTTATGTATGAAAAAGCCCCTCTAAGGAGACACAAGACGAAACACTTGGTTTTGAGGCAGACCTTTCTGAGCTGAGATACTTTGTCAAGTTGACTAGCACCAGTTTGTTTTGCCTGTTCAACATAACTGTGTGTATCAGAGCTGCTGTATCACTAAGGCCACTGTCAATCCTGGGTGTTTATTCCCCATTTCCAGCTGCAGCCTTGGTCCTTATGTTTTTGGTGGTGCTGACAGGACTTGGTGCCAGCACCCCAGCAAGATGCTGCAGCCCTTCAGGAAGATGCGGCTCCAGGTTGCGGTGAAGGATTTTGATCTGGGGATGCTGATCTGTTTTGCTGTGATTGAGAATAACCAAGTGAAATATTTTGACACTTTCAATTGGAATATGTTGGGGGGGGGCGTTTCCATTAGATGAAAAATGTAGTTATTTTGACACTTCATTGCAATTTGCGGAGAAAAAAACAAGCATAAGAATAGCAGATGGAGGGATGGAAATTTCCATTTTTTCTTTTAAACAGACATAGTAGTTAGAGACTCACTTAACAGTTCACTTGAGGACATGCTATTTGCAGCTTTTAGATCATTCAGTTTGTACTTTGTTGCCCAAACCTGCAATTAAGTGAATGAGATGACTTGCAAGATTTTGGGTGGTGGTATTTCTTCTCTTATCATACTAATGAAAATAATCATATAGGACTCTGATTGTAATTACTGTGCACTTTGGGTGTGGTAGTTACAGTGTAATTACAAAATTTATTGTGGTGATATTTATACCCAGTGAAATAACCTGAAACCATCTGTAGTTCCTGAGGGGAGCTTGTGGACACCGATGGCTCAGGCACAATTGATTTCCTGGAGCATCGTGATTCATTCTCATTCAGGAAGCAAAACAAAAATCATGATCGTTGCCTCTAGTTACCAGTCAGAGGGAAATCATCTGTAAATAAACCTGCTACTCATCACGTAGAGAAGAGATGAGCTGGGGAAGGGAGCACAAAGGTCAGGGTCCTGCTTGCCTGAAGCATGGAAAGGTGTTTTGTAGGGAAGGGCTGGAGCAGGTGTGATGTGATCAGGTGGCTGAGGATGTGTTTCTGGATACAGATGGAGAGAGTTAACGACTTGCTAGGCTGGATGTCAGGTCTCTGACAGCAGTCTTGTTTGTGCCCTTCAGAAAGGTGATATAAAAAAAATCATCCTTTTCCATAATTCTTCCTTTCTGTCTTCCCAGAGGAGGGGTGGTGTTGGTGTCATTGGATGGCCGTGTGCTCTGTAATAGGGAAGCTGGAAGGTGCAGCTGTTAAATGTGAGGAAAAAGGGAGAATGAATTAAAAGCAACACACACACATCTTTTGAATGCTCAGATAACTCTGAGAAGTGATTGCTGTCCTCTCAACTCCCATGGAATATAAATCCTCACCTTGGGAAAACCACTGGGCTAAACTTGCCTGAGAGATGTGCCTTCTCACCCAGCTCACCATAGCTGCCTCAGCACAGCTGAATCTCAGGTGAGGGCCTTCTACTCTGGAATCTTGGCTGATTCATACAGCACTCCTTCCTTTTTGATGGACTTTCTGTTCTGGTAATTCTTTCCATACTGACATCATTTGGGAATATAACTAATTTTGTGGCCACTCTCCTTTTGAGATCCAAGTTGTTAGTTAGGATGGGGCCAGATGCTGATCCCTTCTCTCCCCTTGCTCACTTGAATGATGTTCAGCCTTAAGCATTGTGTATGGTCCATCTGACAAAGTTTCTTCCTCTGCAGCAACATTGCTTGCTGATACTGTTTGAATTAATTCTGGGAGTGAGATGGTTTAGTGCTGCCAATAGTCACAGGCTGTTGGTTGAGCACTTTGAGGTTGAAATCACCTTGCACAGAAGAGCAGTATCACTATTCCCAGGACCTGGAGAAACTAAGACATGGAGAAGAGCACTCAGGTCCTAGCCTGGGCTCCTTGAGAAGAAGTGATGCTTTCTGAGGCTCAGGCCAGTGCCATCACCAGCAAAATGGGCTACTTTCTGTTCTCTAAATCTTTCTATGTTTTCTCTTCTTTTTTCTCCTTTATCCTCCAATATAGTTTGTTTCAACTGCCTAAATTTGGGACTAAAAGAAGATATTAAATAGTGGAAAGGGAAATAAATATCAGTATTTACTAACACCCCAGGGGAGGTGTAATCTGAGTATAGACGCTTGGTTGGGTGTAGAGGTTCTTCTGCCATCCAGGCTGAGCAAGGGGCAAGGTAGCTGCTGGGGCAGAATCACTTTAAGACCTGCTACCCTGTTATCTTTACTGTTCCTCCTAAAGACAAAAGAGGGCTCTGCTTTTCTTGATCAGTATAAAGCATCCCTATGCAGAGCAGCTTCCAGCTGAAATGGAAGAGGTGTCAAGGTTTCTCCCAAGCCCTGTCAATACCTTTGTCGACAGATATCCTCCATGGACCACATCCTCTCCCAGTTCTCAGCCAGAAGCATCGGTTGCCATGGTGACTTCTTTGGGAAAGTCATCTGGGGAAAGTGCTGATGTATTTTTAGCTTTGGGTAATGAAATTTAACAGCTGGAAATAAAGGTGAGGGCCAGCCAGGGTGCTGCAGGTTCATGGACCTCTATTTGGGGCCGTCTCTTTGGCAGTGCTGGCAGAGAGAGCTGGTGGTGCTGTGCTTGGGAAGGATGCTCAGACCTGTGGCTCACGCTCTGGGTGCTGTGCAGGACAGCACCTGTGAGTATGTGAGAGGAGAAAGAGTCACTATAAAGAAAAGCTGATAAGGAGGTGGTGTTACATGTAAAGATAAAGAGGAGGCACTGACTGAGGTCATAGCTGCTTCGTGTACAGTGTGTTCAATCTATAAATAGCTCTTCAAATATACCTCTGCACAAGTGGTATTTATAAAGTGATGAGTGAAAACCAGCTCCATTTGATGTCAGGAGTCGATTTGTGAAAGATGTCTCAGGCTTGGTCAAAAGTTCAGGTTTCTGAGCGCTATGGAACAGAACTGGACCCCAAATGTGTGGGGTTTCCCCCTCTTGACTGAGGCTCAAAGGTTGCAGTGCTGTTAAACGCACTTTCAAAATCAGTGTATCTGGAGAAGATGTTCACGGCATTCAGATATCTTACTGCAGAGCCCCTGTACAGATGTAATTTAGCCAAGTAATTTCGATCTAACTCACATACAAACTTTTCTGAAGATAGACTCATGTTTTATTTTCTAAAATATCTCCTCAGCTCCCTGCAATATATTTGCTTCTTTCGCCTTCAGCTGTCAAAAGTTTATTTTAAAATTAATTGATTTTGATGTAATATTTACTGCACTTTAGCTTTCAGCACAGCATATGAAAATAGATTTCACTACAGCTGGCAGTGTCTAATGGGATTCATTTCTACTCCAAAGGCTCTTTGCATTATGTACCCATACTTCCAGCTGAGCTTGCTTTCAACATTCTCCCCAGACCACCAAGCTTACACTAGCTTGGGCTGGCAGGGAGATAAGGTGAAGTGTTTAAGCTTAAAGAAGCCATACCTGATGCATCCCTAAACCCAAAGTGTTGATATTATAGATCTGGCCTGGTATTCATTGAAATTAATAGGATCTTCCCCTTTTGCATCAGTGGGCTCTTTGGCTGGATTAATAATTGATCATATCTCATTATGATAACCACATCTGTGATGAAGATTAAGCAGTAGGTTGCGGAGGTGCCCTGGCCCTGGCACATCACCAGGGTATTACACACAGCAGAAAGCCATGTGTGGAAATAAGAGCAGAATTTGCTAACGCACTGGTGTTGTCAAGGGAGGTGGTGAACTTTGATGTGAGGTGATTTAGAATCAGCTTTTGAATTGTAAAGCTCTAAATAACCTGTTAGAAAGACATCACTGAAGCCATTTCTTGGTGGATTACAAGCTCTCAGCTTCTTCCTGCAGCCCCACTGCAGGGGGCTAGTGCCTCCATTGCATGTGGGGAGCAGAAGGAGGTGACATGCTTCCAGTCCATGGCAAGATTGGGAATATTTTCTTGTCTGAGGCTTAATGCCTGAAGTACCTAGGACTGCCCAAACTTTTTCCATCCAGTCTGTTTCCTGATAGAGAATAGAGTTTTTGGCTTTTAATTCCGCTCTCCCTCCAAAATAAGAAAAACCCTTCTGTGTTTTCCCTCCCATTTCTCCAATGAAATGCTTTCACATGAACATTAAACTCCTCTGAGCAAAGCTGCAGTGGGTCCCAGCATGCTGTTTTTTCATACATCATCATTCCCAAAAGAGATATGATAAAGCATCCTGTTTTTCTCTCTGCAGCATGGGGCAAAGACTGTTAAACCAAATCTAAGAAATCAGCACCTCTTCTCTCCCCACCTCCAACCTAATCCTTTCAAGTAAACAGAGTTGTAACAAGCTGGCTGAAATGTTAAGTTTCTCAGTTTGGCATTTGCAACAGTCAGGTCTGGGAGGTTTGGTGGTGGGGCTTCAAGTTGAGGTCTGTGAGGAGCAGGAAATATGGCTATTACAGGCTGGAGGGGGCTAAGCCAAGTCAGATGGTGGAAGCTGAGCCAGGCTGAGGAAGAATGATGGGAGTGATTCATTTGATGCCATCAGCGTTTTTATTGATCTGAGGCTGTTTATTGCTGCAAAACTAGAGAAAGGCTGTGAAAAGGAGTGAGAAATGGTAATTGCCTGGGTATTGTATAAAAGATACACAGTCACACTTATTGGACAAGGGAGAACGACTGCATCCAGGCTTTGGCTGCAGGGTTCCAACCCTGCAGAGGAGGCAGTCAGCACACAGCTATCCCTATGCACATAGTTTGTTGGAGAAAGTTAGAGCTTGGTCTGCCCATGTGACATAAAGTAAATCTGCCCTGCAGACATGCTGAGGGGCTGGGAGAAGAGCTGCTGGAGAAATGCCTGGGGCTGGGTTTGCTGTGCAGCCATATGCAGGGAGACTTTACTGTGGACCAGGATGGATCATAGTCCAGGGCAGCTGCTGCAGAAAGAAATGGAGTTCAACATGTAATGGATAAATAATTTTGTAATTCTATTTAGCACAGAATATAGGCATTTTAAATGTGGATGCTGTTGTATATATCTATCTGCGTGCAAAGGTGTGGATGCGTGACTGCATACACAAAAGTGTATATTTGTGTATCATGATGATGCTGACTTGAAATGATCAAATATGCATCATTAACATTAGAAAAAGCTGCTTTTGGGTCCCATATGTTCAGATGCACTGACCAGGGAATCCTCCACCTTAACAACTCGTCTCTTCTTTGTTCTCCTTTACAGAAATCCGCGAAGCTTTCCGGGTGCTGGACAGGGATGGGAATGGCTTTATATCCAAGCAGGAGCTGGGCATGGCAATGCGTTCCTTGGGATACATGCCCAGTGAGGTGGAGCTGGCGATTATCATGCAACGCCTTGATATGGATGGTGAGTTCTCACTGTTGGTTCTCTGTCACTGCTGGAGGGCAGCTTTCCCAGTGCACTGCAGTCTATGGTTTGGGCTCAGATCATTTATTGTTACAACGAGAGGTCTGAACAGGAAGCTGTGAAGCTTTGCCTTTCACTACAACAAGGAAAGGGCAGATGACTGTGAGCCATCAACCTCCCATAGATAAACCTCGGGCAACTCATGTGAGGGAGATGGAGCATCTTTTATTAGACCAGCTGATACAGCTGGGTGAAGACAGAGCAGCTTTTGCAAGGCTCTTGTAGCTTTTCTCTTTGCAGCCCTGGGCAGCATCTGGCCCAGTGATGCTTTCTCTGAGATGATCTGAGCACCCAACGGAGCAGAGCTGCTTTATCCTGTGGCCTCACCACTCTTTGCAAGTAAAAGATGTTGTGGATGGGAGGCTGTGCTGTGTTGTAATGAAGTGTTGATGGCTTTTGAAGGAGAAGTTTAGAAGGGTGGAATAATTTTGAGCAAAGTCCTGCTGTGAGAACTCGTCAAACGATTGCTAAGAGGTAATAAAAGAAACAGAACCCACCATTAATGGGAAGAGAGAAATGCAGCATCAGAATGCTGGAGTCAGCGAGGACTTGTTAACTGCTGCAAAGCTACAATCAAAGCTGATCACAGTGAACGGGCTGTCTTTAAAATGTCCTTGGTCAGAGAAAGAAGGGAGACTTTCTGATGCCAGAAGTGTGCAGGGAAGCTGGGGTGCAGATCCAACATTCTCCCACCCCTCTGCAGCCACAGCAGGGTGTAAACACTGCAAAGTTAGATGAAATCACACCGGAGTGCTGGACGCAGCCCTGGTCTGAAGCGGGATGCTTGGGAAGCCCATGTAATGCCAGCATCCTTGGGGAAACTGCTGAGAGCAGAGATCATGGTAGATGCTGGCAGCGGCAGTGAATCTCTCCTACCTCCCTGGGGATATCCAAGCCAAATGCCCCCATAAGATGCACAGTACAACTACATTCATCAGCCCAGGGGGAGCAGAGCAGAGGCTGTAACCCTGCTGGAGGGTGTTCACCATCCCCACTAGACAGGGAGACAAAACCTGGCGGAAGAAGAAGATCAGTTGTTGAAATGATCTCACTCCTAAAAGAAAAGGCCAGAGGGGGAAATTCATCACTTGAAAAAGCATTTTCTCCAAAAGTTATTGTTTGCACCTTGTTACATTCTGCCTTTCCAAGCAGACCAGGTCATTTTGCTTTAGGTTTGCAAAGGCCAGACTCAGCATGATGCCAGTTCATGGGGTCTTTTACTGAAACACTGCTTTTTTGGAAAAGGAGTGCTGTGGAATTGGCTTCCAGTTTTGATTCATCTCCAGTTATTCCCTGACTCTCAGTCCCACAGACTTGAGACTTTGGCACTGTTTCGTATACACTCCTAGTGTGCAGGGACCTGTAATCAGAGAGATGGAGTTAAAATGTAGAGTAATGGGCTGCAGATGGAAGGTGTTAAATTCCTGTTTGAGACTTTTCAGCACGCTTGATGTGTTTTCTGCAGAGATGGGAGGTGATCCTCCATCTCTTCCAGCTCAGCAGTTCCAACAGCTCCAAAGATACAGTCTAGTTGCACTGGGTGGTTTTATTGTTCTTATGTCTCAGCTGCCTGTTGTTGCAGCATTTTGAGCAGCGGGTTTTGGGGGCATGACACAAGTCTATGCTATGTGAAGGTCAAACGGGCCATACATCAAGAAAAGACAGAGTAATGGGAAATTCTTCAGGCACTGAGCAAATAGGGGAATATTATGTGAAAGATTTACCTTGCCTGCAAATTGAATTAACGCTCTATGGCTTGAATTAATATTATATGGCTTATGGCTACTTTTCTCTGATGGATTGTCTTCTTTTGTTTTTCCTGGGATTTAACTTGAAATATGTAGTGAAAACCAACAATAGCTTCCTCCTTCTTTTCCCACTGCGCATGAGCATCATTCAGTAGCAGGGCTTGAACCCAGTGTGCTCCTGGGGATGTCAGTCATGCATTGCACCACCAGGAACAGCCTCACCTTCCTTCCCACATACCCCTGACGAGGGCTGCTGAAGTTTTCCAAGGCTTTGGCTCAGCATCAGGTGGATGGGAAGCTTGGCTGGATGAAAGGTTACGTTCAAGGAGGAGTCCCCTGTGGTCAGGAAAGCCAGGAGGGAGGCAGTAATGCTGCGTGTCTCCCGGCACCTGACATGAGTTACGATGTGGTGGCAGGTAGTGCAGCCAGACGTCTGTCCCTCCACACAAGGCTGCTGCCAGTGTCTGCTAATAATGAGGTAATACAATTGGCAGAGGTTTCTATTTAATCTGAACCAGCTTGAGCAGACCTAGTGCAAACATACACTTTTCATCAGAAATTACCTTGGGAGTGTATTCGCATTGCAGGATGGCAAAGCCTCTGTATCTGCCATGGCTTATTTAACAGATGGGCTCCAAATAATGAGCAACTAGAGCTGGTCTGAATATTTTTTTTCATTGCAAACCCCATTTTCCACAGGGATACAGAGGGAGGCTCAGCTCCATCTAGGTCAGGATTAGGTCATTTATGCTGTGTAAGCAGGATTGCTAGGGTGGACAAAACATGTTTTAAGAGGAGCATATGCAATGTATGCTGGAGTGGGTTTGTGGCTGAGCATAAACTGATATGACAAGAGCATTTCACGCCTGTATGTCACCTTCTGCCACAAAGGATCTCACTGAGATCAGTGAATAATGCAGGGATCAACTCCAGAGATGCCCGAGGACAGTTGCTTCTGGGGCTGTACTGTGCGGCTGTTCAGTAACACACAGTGAGCCTCCAAACCATAGCAGAAATGAAGGTGCATTTCATAATTCATTGCATTTGAAGGCAAAATGTACTTGGTTAGAAAATGCTGCTTGAACTTAAGTGAAAATGGCAATAGCACATCTTGGATTTTGCCCAGGAACTCTTCATGGGTGTCTTATCGCTTTTAATGCCTCCATGTGCTACCATCAGCCTTCCCTCACAGATGACATGCCAGCAGCCCTGGCATTGACAGGGTGGAAATGGGTGCAGTGAGGGGGTTTACCACATAGAATGTAGTGATGCTGATAATGTTCAAGAACTTCCAAATGTCCTCTACAGCTCAGCATGGCAGGAGGGGACTCCTGCCTGTTAGGATTTCTAGGAGGCAGGTTGTCCTATCCCATGAAGCCCACAGCACATGGAGAGTTGTGTGTTACTTCTCTGCTGGGCTTCGGTGCTGTGGCACAGGAAAGCAGCTGCAGGGCTGGGGAAGAGATAGAAGTTTAGCTAAGAAACAGTAAAATGGGACCCCAGGATGTCTTGGGGCTGGCAAACAGAGCAGGCTATACTTTCCTGCATATAGGCAGATGCAAACTCACAGCAAATCTTGTATTGAGAAGAATCAAAACCCAGCTTCTCTTACCCAGGGACAGCTGTCCAATACTCCTAAAGGGCTGACCACAAGGTTTCCCATTGACTTGGCTTTTTTTGCCCCAACAGCTGAGGCAAGTTTGGACCACTGGGACAGGAGATATTTGGTTCCTATGCTGGGGCAGGGGGTGAGTAGTGGGAATTAGTGGTGGCATGTGGGAAGCCCTCAGCCTTGGCCATATCTTGTCCTGAGGACACTCTACAGCCCTGCAAAGGACCACACTCCAAGGTACATACTGCCCCATTCAACTTCTCTGAATGCACTTATTTCCAGTGAATATCTAACTCTCACCAGTCCTCACTGAAGGAAGGAAAGCATCAGAGGCTGGAGTATCCGCTTCACTTCCTACAAATGCCTTCTCCACATTTTCTTCTAACAGTCTTTGCTGTTCTGCAAGATGTGCTTCACCCAGGTGAAGAGGAAAGCAGCAGCTGCAGGGGATATATTATACTTGGCATAAAAAAATGAATTAGGGAGAAAAAATGAGAATCTACTTGGAATATTTCAAAGTCTCAAGATGAGTCTTATAAATCATCAAAACCATCATTTTATGAACTACTGGAAGGTGTTACGGCATTGCTGTGATGGGAGAGATGAAAGTACCCAAACAGAAGGAAAAGGGATTTGATTTTCTGTGCAAAAATGCCTCTTTTGGGGAAGGGAGGTGAGGAAAGGTGGTTCCATTGTATGTCAGAGTATGAGATTCACATAAGGCCAAAGTTTTGTTTACATCTTTGATAGAAATGGTGCATGATTTATGGCAGCAGAAGGTTGTTCAGTATAGCTGGACATCTCTCCAGTGTGCTGTGCTTATAAGGACTTACTGTTTGCTTTTGGTCTGGAAGTAGAGGTCAGATCTCACCTTAGTTTATACCCTTGATTTGCTTTATTCTTAGACATAATTAGGTATTGCATGAATGTAAATATTGCAGATTATGAGCGATGCCTACAGTTCTGTCTGCAATCTGGAGAGTGACCTGAAATGTTCTGCCAGTATGTGGAAAGTAAAATATTTTATATATTTATGTGCTGGAAAAGAAATTATTTGTAAATTCTTCCAATTGGCAGTAATGCTAATAAAAATGCAGAGAAACTGCACATTAAATATGTTGCCTTATCTGGGATGCCTACTCTTTAAGCAGACTTTTGCAATAAAATAGATGAATGTGTGACTTGAGCATCAAACTGTTTCGTTACAACATAAGACACTTTTATCTGAGGAATAAAATAAGCACTCAGTGTACTAATTAGAGGAGCAGCTGGTTTTCAGTATCCTGGAAAAATAACTTCAGGCTAAGAGGAGAGGAAAAAAACCTCCAGTGTGTCAAATTGTTTATTATAGTATAAATAGGAAATACTTTGATCAAGCAAAAGACAAACTGGTTTCATCAGCATACAAGTGAGCTACCTGTTACCTTTTATCACATTATGTGATGTGTCAGCAGTAGTAGACAAATCCAGATATGACATCCTTGTGAGCAACAGAAAACAGAGGAAAGAAATCCCAGTTTAAAATGGTGCATATTCCCAAGCTGCTTGCAATGGCTCTTTGTAGAGCAGGGGGGTGAAGATGGGAAAAAATAAACCAAAAAACCCCACCCCAAAACCACAAACAGTAAAAACACCCCAAGCACAAACACAGTCTGGGTGGAGAATGGATTGAGAGCAGCCTGAGGAGAAGGACTTGGGGTCTTGGGTGGGGAGAAGCTCTCCATAACCCATCTTCAGTGTGTGCTTGAGCCCAGACCCCCACCGTGTGCTGGGCTGCACCCCCAGAGTGTGAACAGCAGGTTGAGGGAGGGGGTTCTCTCCCTCTGCTGTGCTCTGGGGAGAACCCCCCCTGCAGTCCTGCTCTGGGGCAACAGCACAAGAGGGATGTGGAGCTGCTGGAGCGAGTCCAAAGGAGGCCACTGAGTCGGCAAACAGAAGTGCCAGGCTTTCCCCTGAGGCCCACAGAAGGCGAGTTCCTTGCTCTTAGATGTTGCATTGCCCAGTATTTGCTTCTGTCCAGAAGATCTTGTGTTGCTCTGTGTGGAACAACGGTAACATCACAGGCTGAAAACATGTTCTCTCTTTCTTTTGTCTCTTCCTCTCTTCTTTTTCTTCTCTCTCTTTTTTTTTTTCTTTGTTTTTTTTTGGGTTGTTTTTTTTTTTTTTTGTTGTTTTTGGTTTTGTTTTTTTTTTTGTCTGTTTGGGTTTTTCTTTTTGGTTTGGTTTGGTTTGGTTTTTTTCCATTTCATTGCCATGGACAACTTGTATTTCAACATTTCAACATGAAACTATGTAAAACAGCCCAGGCTGCTGGGGGTAGACCAGAAACCGTTTCTGTGTTTAAAACGCAGAGTTAAAAGAAAAAGCATGGACAGGTTATTACAGACTTTGGGTTTGTCCTTTGTACTCAGGGGCCTCTGACTTTTACATGTGAGAAATGATCTAACAACATTTCAGTGTGGTTGTCCTTTAAAATGTGTTGCAGAGCTGAGAAACTTGGTGAGATGGATTTAATGAGACTTTTCTTTATTTATAGAGGCCGCTCTCTTTGTGTCTGCTCTTATTTGTAAAATGGGGATTATCATATTACGTGTTCTTGCTGCAAAGAATGAAGAGTAATTATTGCTGCTGGTGAAGCTAGTCAGATTTGCAGCTCAGTATTGGGAAGAGGTTCGTAAGTAATAGCAAATTCTGTCTTCAGTCCAGTGTGTGGATGGCTGAGGGCTGTTGAATAGACAGGACAAGAGGAAACACTGAACTGCAATCCCCTTCCTGAAACCTGTCCACCATGTGTTCCAATGGGGCAGAGTCCACTGCAAAACTCATCATGTGATCTCTCTCAAGCAGGCACATCTTGTAATTTGTTTGCATCCTTGTTTAACTTCACTCATTCCTCAAGCTGTAGTACACCTGGTGTTACGATTTTGGTTTCACAGAATGCATGTGCCACAGGGAACACATATATTCCTCTGTTTTAATGAGCGTGTGACTTGCTGCTTCACTCAAAGTTGTGCCAAGCTGCCTGATGGCTGCTGTGATGCACACAGAGCAATCCTGCTATTCCCAGGGCCAGGAGAACAGAAATAATTGAAGTCCTGGTTAGTCAGGACATGATTTTGCTCCTTTTGATTCCCATGACAAAGGGTTCGACTGGTTACAACTTATAAGATACAAGACTTCTGCAAAGACCTGCAAAATCATAGAATCATGAAATGGTTTGGGTTGGAAGGGACTGTCGTGGTTCAAGCCCAGCCAGCAACTTGGAACCACGCAGCCGGTCGGTCACTCCCCCCCACTCTTCCTTCCTCCCCCCGCTCCCGGAGGGATGGGGAGGAGAGTCGGAGGAATGTAACTCCCACGGGTTGAGATAACAGCACTCCAGTAACTAAGGTATAATACAAACCACTACTGCTACCAATAATAATGATAAGGGAAATAACAAGGAGAGAGGACACAACCGCTCACCACCCGCTGACCGATACCCAGCCCGACCCGAGCAGCAATCTGGGCCTTCCGGGTAACTCCCCCCAGTTTCTATACTGGGGCATGACGTGCTGTGGTATGGAATAGCCCTTTTGCCAGTTTGGGTCAGGTGTCCTGTCTCTGCTTCCTCCTGGCTTCCCCTCCTCCCTGGCAGAGCATGAGACTGAGAAAGTCCTTGGTCAGAGTAAACATTACTGAGCAACAACTAAAATCATCGGTGTTATCAGCGTTATTCCCAGACTGAAAGTCAGAAACACAGCACTGCACCAGCTGCTAAGAAGGAGAAAAAATGACTGCTACAGCTGAACCCAGGACAGGGACCTTAAAACTCATCCAATTCCAAACTGCAGCCACGAGGTTGCTCCAAGCCCTGTCCAACCTGGCCTTGAACACTCGGTTTTACTACCAGGTGCCTTTGCAAAGGGCAGAGGGTCTTGGGGGACGTGGGTTGGAGGGGATGGCAGGGGGTTGCTGCTGCTCTGCTGGAGGCACTCCATGCTCAGCAGGCTCCACAGTGCCTTTCCCTTCAGGATGGCTGGTCATAGGGATGGTAACTGGGGCATCCTGTGGCTTCCCAGCACTGGCGTGAAGCTGGCACGATGCTTGGCAGGTGTCTTATGGATTTTATTGCATAGTTTTACTGCAGTCACTGTTGCTGTTGGACTTTTCTTCCAGCCAAGCTCTAACATCATCCTGCTTGGTTTAGTGCTTGTGGTGGAGCAGGGGACACATCACAGCCACAGAGGCAGAGCCCCCAGTCCTCTTCAATCACTGTCTTGCATGTCAGCTCCTGAACAGGCTCCCCTTGGGCAAACATGGGGAGTTAATAGATCTTTCTTTTTTTAATGGGGAAGCTAACAAGTCCCTTGCAGCTGTTTCCTCTCCCTTGCAAGATGAGACAATGGGCTGTCAAAATGAGTAGCTCTCAAGATCCTTTTCTCAGTGCATCTCTCCCTGTTCTGTCTTTTCTGGGCTCTGTTTGAGCCTTTCACATCCCATGGATTTTCCTCCTCCAAGAACATGTGTCTGTACAATTTGCTAATCTTTTATCTGTGTTTGTCACTGAACCCAGCTCTGCACAGCTGCTCCTAAAACCACAGGATGTGGAGGTGTCCTTAAGGGACAGAGTGGGCTCCTATGGAGACATTCTACCCTTTCCTTCAGCTTCAGGCAAGTTTTTCCTCTAAACCATCACTACAGCTGGTGAACAGTAAGAACAGCTGATAGATGTGCCACCATCGTTCCCAAGGAGCAAGAGAAACAAGATATTGTATATTTTACATGTATGCCTTGCTAGGGAGTATCAGAGCCCCTCTACAGATAGCTCTGGGGCAGAAACTCCCAAGGGAATGCAAACAGGACTCTGGAAATAGGAGATGGTTGTTGTCATCTTTCTCCATCCTGAGGACCAGTTGCATGTCCCATGCCTATGGATCACCGTGTAGGCAGGCAAGGGGAGGTCTAGCACCCAGCTCTGCTGGCAACCTCCTGTCTGGTAACATTTGGGAAGGTGATGCTGTGTGCTTTGGTTTCCCCATTGCAAACCAGCTGTGTCATCATTGTATAGAGCTTTATTTCTTCATTTCAGCCAGTTTCATGGATGTCTATAACTAAAACTGTTTTCAAAGTGGAAAGTTTTATGAAAGACTTTCCCTATTTGTCGTTGAAGTTAAGGATTGAGGCTGTAATTTGGCAGAAATTCTTTGGGTTGTGCTGGGGAAAGGGTCAGGCTGGTGATGGGGCTTTTCTCCTCTGACCTTAAAATCTCTGAAGCTGAGATACTTGTCTGGGAAATATCCTGTGGCTGGAGCTTTTCTGTGCATATCCTCTGCATCATTTCAAGGCACAGCAGCAGCAACAGTCTTCACCAGACTGTATTATTACTGCACAGGTTACTTATGGGCACAATGACACAGCCTGGGACAGAGAATCACTGCAGCTAGCTATTACGAGAATAAAAATAAACAGGAGCGTTGTGTGCGCCTGGGACCCAAGCTGCCAAAGACTAGCTCATTAACTTTAAATATATCACCTAGCTGCACTCCGGAGGTCAAACTTGAGGGGAAAAAAGGGTGAATACTTATCAGTCTACCTGCAGCAGATCCTCATCTCTGTTTAAATGTGTGCCTCATTTCGATGCCATGACAAGAAACTTTAAGGAGGACGAAGAACCCGATTATCCTGAGACTGGTCATGGAAAAGGCTTATTTATGAAGCAGTCAGGCCAGATTATCCAGGCTCTCAGTTTAAGGCACAAGGCTCTGAAACCCAGGTGTAAGTCTCTGGTCTGCCTTTGGGTATAGGTGATGCAATCCATGCATGTTTTCCCCCTTCTTTCTTTCCCTCTCCTGATCTTTCTTTCTCCAGCCCAATGAATATTTAATTTGCCCTCCAAGGGAGCCACTCCAGTGGGAGACATTTGGACAGATAGCGGTCGACTGAAGGCTGAGGCTCGGTGCTCACTCAGGGGATGGAGGGTGAGACGGGTTCATGCAGCTGCTCCTCTGAGCATTTAATTATTCCTTCAAAGCAGAAGAGCTCTGGCAGGAGGCTTGCAAAAGCCCACGCACAGGCTGCTGCTACCTGGGATGTGGGGATTTGCCTTCCCACCTCTGCTTAATCCCTCTCTCCTCTTCCAGGTCTGATGTGGTTTGGGGGTGGTCTGCTGCACTCCTCCTGCCTGGCACATCAACATGGGCAAGCCACTGCTGATGGTAAATCCTGTGGGATCAGGACAGTTGTGTTCTTCCTTATAAGGGTTCTGATCCTTCCCTGTGAGGGTGCTGAGGCGCTGGCACAGGGTGCCCAGAGAAGCTGTGGCTGCCCCATCCCTGGCAGTGTTCAAGGCCAGGTTGGACACAGGGGCTTGGAGCAACCTGCTTTAGCGGAAGGTGTCCCTGCCCATGGCAGGGGGTTGGAACTGAATGAGCTTTAAGGTCCCTCCCAACCTATACCATTATGCAATTCTATGATTCTATGATTCAGCACCCTCTTTCTGTGATGGAGCAATTAATCAGGCTTACACAATCTCTCCTGGGGCTATTGACAGTGCATCTAGTCGCTATTCCTTTTTATTATCACATTTGCCTGCTTTTTTCACAACTGAGACAGTGTCTTGCAGGGAACAAACCTTTGTGGGTATCTGGAAGCGCTTAGTGCTCAGCGGATGCTAACAGACTAGTAACGATAAGCAGATCTGATTTGTCTCTGATGATGTGGCCAGCAGTGTTCTGAGTCATAGTTTTAATCATTCAAGGTTCAGCCACATGATTGCTAACCCCCTTCTGACTCTTTGACATTAATGCTGGGATTAAGAGGAAGCATTATGGTGGAGAAAAATGTTAGACCGTAACTGTAAGTAAATAAATAGATGCTTTAGGTGGTTAAAGGAACTAATAGGTTTAGAGGTTATAGCTCAGCTCTACTGTTTTGCTAAAATCACCCACCCAAACAGTAATTGTCCCTTGGCTGATGGGTTGTTACTCGGGGAAGGGGTGGCATCTGGACCACATCCTGCCCAGAACCCCTCTGGTCATTGCCCACCTTGTCCCCTAACAGTCTTTCCCTTGCCCCAGCTCACCCACATTGCCATGCCTTGAGGTTTCCCTGCTGTCTGAGTTTGTAAATAAGTTATTGCGATGTGTGAGTACCTTCATCAATCAGGGACTAAAGGATGGCTCAGGTTTACAAACCGTGTCTGTATTTGTAACTCCTCCCAGGCAGGGAGGAGAGAATAGCTGCAACTATCGCTGGACAGGGAGCACAGCCTCCACATCCTGGCCATAGCCTTTCTCCTGCTTGTGCCCCATCCATCCTTACAAGGTTGTTTTCTTTTAGCGTGATGAGTTCATGCTGAAGTAGTTGGAGGCAGATGGTTGGGGAAGGATGTGAACACTGTACACATTATAAATTGGCCTGTGGGGACAGTGAGGGACTTGTGCTCACTGCTGAGAGCAGTGTTGTTCAGGGTTTGCAGGGTGGCTCATGAAAAGGAGCAAGGGAAGGTGAGGGCAGTGTAGACAGCACTCATGCTCCAGCCTGGCTTTTTCTCTCCCTTTTTCCCATCCCTTAACCCAACTGGAAGTTCATTTCTGAATCAGCTGCACATCACTCGCCCTGAATATCAACTACATTCAGGCAAGGAGCACATCTGTAGGCACAGCAAACCAAACGTGGGGTTCTGTGCAGTGTTTGATTTGCCTCCAATGCAGATTCTCAAGCAGATGCTTGGCGTGTGCATCACACATCAGCTTGTAGCACACTGTGTATGTGACTATGGCTTGGAGGAGGAGGAGGAAGGCATCTTTTGACTGTACCCCACACAAATTTCAAGCTGAGTGGACCCAGGATCCGATGGGTAGCCTAGGTGCTTATAGATCCTGCAGGCAATGTGGGTATTGGACATTACCTGGTTATGCCGTGGCTGTGGAGAGCAACCTCCTGCATTTTCACTTTGCAACCATGCAGAGTTGCACTGGGTGCGTCTTGGAGCCTACATGTTGTTTTTAATAATATTTCTCTCCTGGCTTTTGTATACTGTAAAAGGAATTTTCAGCCAAAATTGTGAGTTCTCTTTCTTGATATTAGGGTGCTGCAGTCTCCTGAGATCCTGATGGTAGGAATCTTTATTTTCTGCAGCTGAAAATGAATGTTAAAGGGTTATTTCTACTAGGCAAAAAGGTTTGGGGTCTAGTTTCCTTTCTAGTTAACTGTTTTAATTGAAAAAGCAGTCAATAAGGGGATAATGCATTTTCTAATGGCATCTTTCTTCTGAGGTTGTGGAAAATGCTGTAATTAAGCTGATAATTAAACCCTGTGAAGCTAGTTATGATCCCTGGCAAAGGCACAGGGAAGTCATGAGCAAGGGTTTGCCCAAAGTCTTGTTCTGAGTCAGACAGAGAGCCCAGGAGTCCTGGCACCCGCTTTCTCATGAGTCATGTGTAGGACTAAGTCCTGCCTCTCCTGTGTGGATGAAATGACATTGCAGAAAATGCAAATCGAATAACTCAGTGTTTTGGGGTCACATATGGATAGACAAAATAAATGCAGGGGCAGGTACTAGAATTCTTTAAAATGCAAATTGTTTTCTTGCTAATCTGGCTAATTTCTTTAACCTGATTTTCATGATAGTGTATGGGTTTGTTGCTGCGTTTCCCTTGAGGTATTGCGATGTAAATCACCTCAGATCTACTATCACCTTATATTACCTTCCCCAACATGATCCATCCTGCTATGACCGATACAATTGGTGCCATAAACTGATGCCTCCCATGGGGAAGCAGAAGGAACACGTTTTCTTATAGCCCATAAATGTTTTAAAGAATGGCTTTCCAAGTGGTGGGATGCCCACCCCTTTCGTTTTCTGTTTAAAGAAATCAGCTCCATTCCGCAAGAGCTCAGCCCATTCCAGCCCCGCAGAACTCCTCACTGTGGGCTGAGCCTGAAGGTGTGAGCAACTTTAGCAGGTGGATGGGCTTTTCCTGCATGTTACAGGATCAAAGCTATTACGAATCCCTGCTGTATTTCCTTTCAAAGCCCCTGCCACGGGCTCACCCCCAGGATATTCACTCGTGTCTTCAAGAAATTACAGGCAGAGCCTAGTAAATAGAGATCAGTATTCTGGCAAACGAGTGTTATGACTCTGCTTATTTTCACATTGTGTTTCTGCAAAGATAAGTACATGCAGAGATTTTAATCAGTGCATACGCTCAGACCAAGCATATGAAATATAATAGGAAGGACAGATAGCAGCAGCATGCAGTGCATGTGGAGAAGCTGTCATGCAGGGCTGCTGCAGGTACTGCAGTCAATAGTGACATTTTAATAGTAGCCCTTGCATTGATCTGCTTTAGCCTGATGGTTTTAGACACTTCTTTTACCTCTAATAATTTAGCAACAGAAATTACATGGAAAGGTGGATGCAGTCAGTTCCAGCTGAATTTGAATAAAAGACAATCTGAAAGTCTTACAGTTGGTGATTCTGTTTCCAGACTTGAAGAAGAGCTAATATAACCACCCATATCAATAGGCCTAGTAATATGTAGGAGGATAGTTCTATGGACTGATAGACAAAGGAGAGACATGCAGACATTGAACTACCCTGCTCAGAGAAGGTAGTATTTTTAAGACTCTTCAACAGGCATGATTTTTCTTTTTTTTTTTTTTTTTTGCCATTTTCATTAAGCATCACAGAAGTTCTCTGAGGGGAAAGTAACATTTGATACAAGGCTCAGATATACTTCAAACAGCCACGTGCCTCATTTACAAAATATACAATATACTGCAGGGGCTTGGGACTGCATAGGCTCAGTTCATTAACAGCAGGAGCAGTCTCCTCTTTCTGCTAATGGTGCTGAAGCTGTGCCTACACTGCCTGCTCTACATGCTGAGCACACAGGGCTTCTAAGAGACAGATGCTGATGGAAAGCTGAAATGAAATGCCTTCTGGATTAGTCTGGCTCTTCCCTCTGTGTGCGCTCCCTTCCTCTGGAAGATAGGATTGGCCCTGTAAAAGCTTTGCAGAGACCTGGCTGTCTGGCAGCTCTGTGGAGAGGAAGAGCCTTGGCCATGCTAACGGCTGCTGTCCTTCTGCCAAGAATGGTTTTTTTGAGAAGTGACTTGCCTACAGACTCTCCAGGGCTGGGGAATGATCTTTTGTTCATCTCTATTTGGGTCCTGTCTTCAAGTGTGCGTGTGCCACAATAGGGGCCATTCATTGGGATATCAATGAATCTGGGTCTGTAGGCACCATGAAATGGTGTGTGGGTCCGTGACATGCAGCAGATCCAGAGCAAGCATGTTGGACAATGGCACTAAGTGGTACTTCAGTGAAAACACTGATCTTTTTCTTTCATTCCAGGGGATGGCCAGGTTGATTTTGATGAATTTATGACTATTCTGGGACCTAAGCTGGTGTCATCGGAAGGCAGAGATGGCTTTCTGGGAAATACAATAGACAGCATATTCTGGCAGGTGAGTGATCATTTTTACATGCAACTTCAGCCAACTATCAATAGCTTCCAGAACGGATCTGTTGAGGAGCACAAGATGGTTTGCTAAGCGTGAATGGTTGTGTAAAGGCTACTGGGGTCTGTCTCACAGTGGGTTGTGTAAGACCACCCTGTGTTGCTGCAGGGACTGAGGATAACCATGTTGTGCCACTGCAAGTTTTACCTATGGCGTTATCCTAGGTTGGTTTGGTCCTGCTGGTTTCAGGCATCAGAGGGAAGGCAGGTCTGGCAGTGAGAGCTGCCTTATATCTGTTGTGCAGTGTGATTTTAAACAGCATTAAACCTTCCTGGAAAAGCAGGGACAGTCCAGGCTCTTATGGTAGGGATTAAAAATCTCCCAAAACACAGTGCTGCACATTTCTTTCCAATGGATTAGATGTGTGGCTTCCTGTGAGATTACTGCTCATTTCACTGATCATCCAACAGCCCCTGCTTGCTAATAAACTTTAGCTGTTACCAAGTTTATGTAAATCAAAAGAGTCAAACCTGGATATAAGCATTTCTGTCTTCTTTTACTACCCTCCAGCACTGTCCAGACTGAACTGGGTGGAGCTTTGTAAAAGTCTTTTAAAAACTTGTTCCTGGCCTCCTGACATATGATAGAAATGGAAATCCTGGTCTGGATTCTAGCATTAGGTTGTCAAAGCAAGCGTTTGGTGCTGGTGAAGCCACAGTGGTTTGTAACATATCTGGGGGGATGTGGGAGCTGAACACCCACCATGAAGGATAGGTACCCACCATGGTAGTCATGAATGTTTCATTGCCTCCATTGCACCTTGCAAGCCTCATCCCAGCATGTGAGCACTGGGGAGAGGAGGAAGCGCCATCCAGTCCCACTGAGCCATTGGTGCCTTCCAGCTCCCCCCAGTGAGACTGACCTCACTGGAGCCATTCAAGAAGCAAAAATATTCACTGGGAAAATCAAATTCATGGGCTGAGCTCTTTGATGTAAAAGCAAAGAAGTCTGGAACCCTCCCTAAGATTCAGCTCACAGGTTAACCCACCACCATTTAGTGACCCTTCAGCCCATGCAAATGCCTGCAGTGGCTTTGCTCAGAGGAAGCAAGGCAGGAAGGATGTGCGCTCTGGTTTTAGAGCAGCAGGGTGCTGCAGCTGGATGCAGCAGGAGCTTTCGTCATGCTCTTTCATGCAGAGGGGACCATGGCCCTCGTGCCCTTCAGGCTGCAGTGGGATGAGTGAAAAGAGGGCAGAGGCTTCAGGAAAGCAGACCCATGGTGGGAAGGGACAGCCCTGGGGATTGTCTGCAGGCGGCAAAGCTTTGACTGAATTGCACAAGTGCTCCAGGGCCTCAGAAAAAATGTTTATGGTCTTTTACTTGTAAGGGTAAAAATACATCTCTTTACATAGCACTTTCTTGGATTTCAAAGCCCTTGAAGAGAAGGTTTCATCTCAGATTTCAATTCTCCTGGGGTGGGAGAGCTCATGAAGAATACAATAATTTTGCTGCTTATTCCAAAAGAAAAAGCAAGAAAAACCTCCACATATGGAAGTGTCATTCAGGAAACAGGTTCCCTTTGCCCATTCCTACCTGGCTTTACTGAAGCTATCTGCAGGGCCATAAGTCACCTTGTCTTTAAGCAAAACATTTATGCATCTGCATTATCTCCAGTGGGATTATGTCTGCATTGAAACAAAGCCCTTTTTGGAATCGGGGCTTGGCTGTGTTTCTCATATCCTTTGACATGCAATTTTCACATTTGCTGGAAGGGAATGACAGGAAGAGGGGATGAGTCTAGGTTGCTGATAGAGCACTTCACCCCTGCAGCCAAAGGAATGATTTTAAGGAGGGAATAGTGCCACAAGCCTGTGGATGCGACTGGTGCTGGGTGACAAGGGCAGTGAGGGTGGGACAAGAAGGGACAGCTCCGGTGTTAGCTGGCTGGGCAGTGCTACCATGAAACCTCACTCCAAAGCTACAGGCAGCAAAATGTATCTTGAAGAGGCTCTTATATCGGTGCCAAGGGGAGAGAAAATCCATGTTGGCATCCAGAAAGTTCCCTCTTCCATCCAGCTTCCCTCCAAATGTCACAGTTTTGGCTCTCAGGGTATTTGTGCCGAGGGTCCAGCTTTCTATACTGTGGCACTTCTGTGCAGATTCTGTTCCAAGTGTGCACTAATAACACTTTAAATAATGCAGTGACAGAGTTAAACAATCAGGAGCAGCAGAGGGAGAGTGGAATTCAAAGGAACAGGCAAGAGCGTGGAGATGCATTTGCAGATGAAGCTGTGAGTGAGTTGGTGGGGTACAGGAAGGCAGTTCCAGATGGCAAAAGCTGCAGAAGAGAAGGATCTTACAACAGCAGTGGGGCTGCAGGAGATGGGGTGTTGGTAGAAGCAGTGGAAGAATAGAGAGGAGAGAGAGTGATCATGCATGGAAGAGGCAGGCTTGAAATAATAGGGAAAGGGTACATCCCTCCTACCACACATATGGCCTGAAGAGTGACGGTCAGCCTGGGAGAAGCAGGATTCAACTGAGATCTGAGCATTGGTAGGAAGTGGAGACGTGGAGGGTCTCTCAGATGCATTTTCCCTCCTTGATTTCCCATGTGGCCTTTAAATTGAGTCATATGTGTGTGTGTTTCTTTCTCAGGTAGCAGCAGTGATCAGTTCTGCTCCAGTTAGAATGGCTCTCTGCGGTCCCTCAGCTGGGTTGGGAAGTATTTAGGAGGGAAAAATCATCCTGCAAATACTATTTTAGGCCAAGTCAATATAGACCATTGATATCAGGAGAGCTGAGGAAAAATGGGCTCTGGTCCATCTCACAAAGTCTTTTTCCCAAGTGAGATTTAGCACACACCAAGCACTGTTTTGTGGAGAACATCCCTGGATGCCTCTTGCTCTATTTCCAAATGGTTTTATCATCCTCCTGCCAACTGCGTGCAAATGGAAGTAACATGTACCCATGCACAGACATCTTTAAATGTCTTAAATGTTTAAGACAGTCTTAAACTGCCTCAAATATTTTTTCTTAAATCACAGCTGCCTGGTAAGCATTAGCCAGTCCTCAGCATACAGGAGCATGGTCAGGAGGAGATGAAGGCTGGAAACACCCAGTGAACCCCCATTGTCTCTGGTTTGGGGCAGACCCACCATGGTATGCTTGCAGCAATGATTCAAACATCCCCTTTGGCTGCCTCCAAAGGCTCTGCGTTTATTATATAGGTGAGATTTTGGGAGTACCTATTGAACCCTGTTTTGGAAGCCAGTGGGAAGACGCTTGGACCTGCACAGGGCTGCTGGACCTCCCAGGTCTCTCACAGGGTCTCTGCCCACTTCCCTTTTCACTATTTTCCCTCTGTACTTTTTAAAGAGTGGCCACCCATCACTTATCTTTCTCTTCCCACCTTCTCTGAGCTGCCCCTGCTGGTGCTCACACTCCTTGTCCTGAAGCTGGTCTTCTCCAGTGTGTCCATCAGTGGTTTTGCAGTGATGCTGTAGCTGTTTCATGGTCACGGAGATGCTGCTTGACCAATTTTCAGGCATGAGAATTTGTTTTTCCAGAGCTCGGGGAATAGGAGTCTGGTTCCAGTTACACGATGAGGGCTGTGCTTTGTATAAGCGAGTTTTGAGGCATTTCCAACACACGGCATTCAGGACTAGAGAGCAATTTAGATCAAGAGCATTACAGAAAAGACAAACATTGCTACTGGTAAATATTAGCTCCTTTTTTTGGCGAACAGACTCCAAATCTGTCCACTGTGTCCTGCCATTCCGAGCCAGAGAGAGGGATGAAAAGAGAGGAGAAACTGGGATTTCATATTAATTTACAGTTTTTGTCCAGATTGTTTCTAACTGCAAAGACCTTCAGGCACAAGTGTTAAATTGTTGGCACAGGACATATTGTAGAGGATCTCCAGACCCTGGGGGTAAGCAACAGAAGAAATAATAATCTTGGCTTATAGGCTTTTAATTAAAATAAACCCCTCTGTCTTGGATAAAATGCTTTTTGAAGTCAGAACAAGTTTGAATGGTGAAACAACAGCATCTGCATTGGCTGCAGGATAAATTCTGTGCCCACCAGCACTGATGAGATTATTTTGAAAAGTCAATACTTTGTGTGATGATCATTTGAGAGGCAAAACGTTGCCTATTTTTATTGGTTTTCCTTCTCTCTTTATTATTTGCACGTGGAAGCTGCACGGAACATCATTTGAGCCTATGCATTGCCTGTGCAAGGGTATCTAGAAGCTTTGCCTTGCAGAAAGGGGTGGCATTGTGTCATCTACTCAGAGATGGTGCCCATTCATCACATTAGGTATCATCTGGTATAATTCATTGGTGTTTAGCAGCAGGCTGGTTGGTTTGGGATAAATAAGGCTGCTTTGCAGGAGTGGAAGGACTAGAATACCAATGCAGTGTTTTGGGCTGGGAAGATGCTGCTCATGATGCTCATTTTTCAGCATAGAGATGTCTCTGCATTTTTTGAGGGGAAAGACAGAGGACTTTGGAGGCAGGTCCTGCAAACAGAGCAGATCAGCAGCTGCTCATGTGTTCTGTGCTTGGAAGAACCTTTTCCCCTCTCCAGTTTCCCACATACCCTTACCTAGGGGAAGGGTTTATGATCTTTGGTGAGTGAGTGGGTATAGCCAAAGCTAGATCCTGCCACACCCCTGTGCAAGGAAGGAAGGGTAGGCAAGGAGAGGCCAGAGACAACAGAATCCCCAGCGCTCCTCATCCAGCAGCCTCAGCAGCATGCACCAAAGGGCATTTTGCTTCCTGGATGCAGGAAAACTAGAGCTAGGGCCACATGCATATGCATGGTATTGCATCAGGCACTGGCTGGGCAGGGAGAGCAGGGAGGTGAAGGGGGCTCAGAGCTGAGTGTGAGCCCAGGAGAGCAGAGGCACATGGCTGGGATGGGACACAGGGTTTCATCTTCCCAGCACGGCTACTGATGCTTTAATGATTTGCTGTGCAAAACTGCCCATCTGTAATCAGTTGCCACTGCAAATGCAACAGCATCCCGGGGGAGCGATCTGGGCTTTCTTGATTTGGTCAATCAATTAGTGGTTTAATAGAGTGAAATGAAGGAGAAAATGTGTGGGAACCTCAGTGGCGCAGGGCCGAGTATGGAGAAGCTGCGGTGGGTGATGGTGTGGGAAGGAAGGCAGGGGACAAGGGGCCATGTCAGAGCTGCACTGCCTCCAGCAGCGCCTGGCTTGCTGCTAAGATGATTTTGCTTAGAGAGGGATTTTTCTTTATGAAGTCTGGTAGATAAACCTAATGCAATTTCTCCCAGTATGTGAGTTTTCTGCTCTTATCCCTGCAGAGGAGCTAATATGATGATGGCAAATTAGCTTTGCTGGAGTTGCAAAGAAAGTGTTTGGGTCTCCGAGTGCAATCTCACATGGTAACAGATCCAACTGCCCCCCACCACTGCAGACCATGGCATTGCCGACATAAACAGCTTGCCTCTCACGGAAGGGCTGGCCAGGCAAGCCACTTCTAGGTTGAAATTCAAGGGATCTAATTTAAACATCAACCTCAGGAAGAGATGCATCATACTTCAGAAGTGCCAATATTTCTTCATTTGGTTTAAAAGAAGTCTGTAAAAGTGACTCAGATAGAGGCATGTGCACTCAGGACAGCTGAATGCCATCTGACGAGTCCCAACAAGGGTTTCAAGTGCCTTTTTGATTTATGTGCTGGAAGCCAGCTCTGATGGTGCTGAGCCTGTTATTAGTGGAAGGAGAACAGTTCTGGTTGCCTTATTAAATCTTTTGTTGACAAAGACATTTTCATGTTGCACTCATGGTGGTTGTCGCAACACAGTGAAAGCTGAATGTTTGTAGGTGATGAATCCATCAACAAGAGATTTCTCTTTGTTTGTATTCTGTGTGTCCAGCACAGAAGTGCTGTCATGGCTGCTGGTGTAGATGGACACTGGAGAGGTTCATGGCCTAGATCATGGATGTAAGGCTGTCCTTGGTCAGTGAGACATCCCTGTAACCCTTATTCAAGTGTATGAACTTGCCAGGAGGCAAGAGTTAGCAATACTTTTTGAGTGCCCTTATTTTTATCTGCTTCTATGAAGGGACCTCATTTGCACCAGTACACATTTTTCCCTGTAACAAAATCAGTTCTCTCAAGACACCAGGAACAACTTTATAGCTCAAACCTGGAAACACTAGAAATGGCAAAGTTTTGAAAGCAGCTGTGAACCAAAGCACGGCTGGTACCAAGAGCAGGAGAAAAGCAAGACTTCATTGTCCAGCTGTGTTTTTTAGCTTCTACCAGCTTACTTATACATTTAGCCTTCAGAAATGCACTAGAGCTTTTGTTCAAAGCCTATTTAAAGCAGGCAGTTTATATCAAGAGGCATCCTGCCTGCTGGGCGACAGTGTATGGCTGTCCTGGCAGGCGGTGATTTGGCTTTGTACACACTCAGAGCACTCATGTACATACGCTTCATCTAGCTCTTATGGTACAGAGGTTATTTTTTTCTTTATCAGCTTATATATAAACTCAGTCAGCAGCCCTGTGTGTCACTGGGGAGCTTTTTGCCTCTACCTGATGAGTGAAATAGGAACTGCTCTATGGTTTTCTCACTCAGTGGTTTGCTTAGAGATGTAAGGAGCACTGCACAGGAAAGGTAGAAGTGTCTGATCATCACCTGATGTGTGCATGGGTACTTGAAACATGGGTGTGGAAGAGAGTTTCTTGCTTTTTGTGGGCTCCTTGCTGACAGGGGTCAGTCTCCCCAGCACCTCGGAGTAGCAGAGTACATCTCTGATGCTGGTTTCACTGGGGTGGGTGTCTTTTTTCTTTGAATGCACATTATGCTTTTGAAAGGCACCATCAGGTGGTGGAGCGGAGGTGGCATGTTTCATGCAGGGGTGTTTCAAGGGCAACAGTTCTGGCTTCAAATCCCATATCACCTGCTCTCCCAACATTGGGAAGATGTTTCTTCCAGAGCTGAGGCTCCACCAGTCCTTAAATCCTAAACCAGCACCAGATCTCAGGATCCATTCTTTCTCTCTGCACAGAGAAAAAGGCATGTAAGGATGCACAATTTGTGTGTCAACAGAGGACACTATCTTTGGCTTGCCTGGATATTTCATGTCCTTGTGACAAAATCATCTCTTTCACTGCACTGATGTAATTTTGTTGAGGGAAATCTTAACTGACTGTAAGGAAAGTCTGATTTTCATGGAGATCAGAGTTTTGGAGTTGTTTGAAACAGACTTGGTGGTGGTGGCCTTTTTTTATTTCTTTTTTTTTTTTCCCCTAAATAATTGCCACTTTGAGGTCGAAATTAACTATTGCCCTGCCTCGAAGCCCTGGGCTTCAGTGAAGTAAAAACATTGTGAAAGTATCACTAAGGTTTTAAATAGAAGAAGAAGAAGAAGAAACAGGAGGAAAGACACTCCCATCGCTTATAAACACACAGGGAAAAAGCTGAAGTGTTGGCAACTGTTTGCAACAAATGTGTTTAGAAAGAAAAACATCTTTTTGTGTGAAAGAAAAGCTAAAAATAGAAATTACTCTTTTGGGTTAAAAAAAAAATAAAATAGAAAGACAGACCTCTGAAAAAATGCAAATGGAGAGCTGCAAAGAAACACCAGCCATCCATACAGAGGTTTTTCTCTCATCATCAGAGTGGACATGTTTCCCTGGCCATCAGGATGGAGAGGCTCTGGCCATGCTGCAGACACAGCCAGCTCCACCCTGCCCATGCCTTCCACTTGAGGATGGCGGAAGATGTGGACATGGCTGTCTAACAGTCACTCATGGCCCTGAGACCCCATTTCCCTCCATGCTCCTTTGCTGACATATCTGATGGCAGGAGGAGGGACAGGGCCACACACCTCTTGCCCCTTCCCCTGGGTTCTGCACAGGCTTTTGCCTTGGTTTCTCCAAGAACTTGTGCTATGAGTGCTGCCAACAGACCTGCTGCACTTTGGTTTAGATTTTTTTACTGTTTGGCAAGAATTTCATGGATGTGCAGGTACTGAGAATGTGTGGACACCACCTCTCCCTGCAAACAGTGCCACCATGCTGGCTGAGCCTAACAGGGTCTGGTAGCCCCTTGCCCACGGTCTGACTTTATTAGTACAATTTCCCATGAGAGGCATAATGTAGTTTTACCAAGTGGGTGGAAAGTGCTGATCTTCAGTAGAAATTCCTTATAGGTCTGTCTTCAAACAAATTTACCACTTCATCGAGAAACCGCTTCTTTGTCTGTGTGTTTTCTGCACCATCATTTCACTACCTCTGAAGGTTCGGTTATATTTCTGTGCTGAAGAAAGCAAGCTTGCACTCTGAGATTCCTATCCTGTTGTGGTCTGTAGTGTCACAGAGAAATTCTTTTTATTTTTATTCTTACTGTTGAGTAACACTCAACTTTATGAAGTGATAATTAAAATAAATAATTGTGCAATCCAGTACATTTACTCATAGTTAAGAAAGTGGATCGGGGTGCAGATGCTTATGGCAGCAGCCCACAGAAACCTGAGGAAGCTGTGGGAGTAGTCAATGTATGTGTGAGGTTGGTGGGAAGCCTTCAAAACAGATTTTGATAAGCAGGTGTGGTGTATAAGGGAAAGGTCTCTGTTCAGTTTGAGTCAGGATAATGCTGGAGTGCCCTCCAGAGATATACTCGTCCAACTTTCATACTCTGAGCAGAGACACAAGCATCAAGAGGTAACCCAGTGAAGTCCACAGTTGAGTTTATGGAAGTGCCCTATTTTTGGAGCAGAGCGTAGGAGTTACCTTCTCCTACAGGAAAGATGGGGGGGAGGGGGAAAGTAATCATATGGAAATGATTTGCATGTTTTTAATCTCTTTCTAATCTTGCCAAGTGTGTTAGTTTAGATGTTTTTCCCCTGGAGGCTGGCTTGCTCAGGGGATTATTAGTACAAGACGTCGCTGTCAATCCATCAGCTCCCCCCGCACGCACAAAGCTCTAATTCCTTCTAACTTTTGGAAGTGACAGAGCAATGAAAAGAAAAATGAAATAAATTGGTGCTTTTTAGGGGAGCAGAATCTGAAAAGAGCTGTCAGAAAGGCAGACAGGCTGCACGTAGGTGCCAGATTTCAGGGCTTTCAGGAACTGCGATTCTCTGTGAAGATAAGCCCTTGAACCTCAGCTTCCAGCACTTGTGTCCTTTGTGTTAAGAGACAACTGAGCTAATATTAATATTTATTTGGTGGTTGGTATGCAGGCATGTTTCCACTAAATTGGTCAGTATGTTAGATGAAAATATATCCTTTCCCAATGCTAGCTTCTTTCTTTTTTAGAAACTGGCATGAAAACTCTGCTACAGAAATGCTCTTGTAGTTATTCAAATAGCCTTCAGTAGACTGTATCTCTTTTTCCTACTGACATTCAAAAGTGCTTGAATCCTAAGGGCAGTTTCAGAGCAAAACCAGAATATATTATAACCACAGAATTAAATGATGATAACCCTTCCCTAGGAACTGCTGGTTTGGCTCAGGAAAGGTGTGCACTGGAGTGCTGCAGAAAGGGAATACATCTTCCCCAGGATTTTTGTTGTTAGCTTTGTAAAATGTTTAAGAAAACAAGAAGAAGCCACTACAAGGGATGTCCACTCTGGTTCTGGTGTGTCTGGAGCCAACTTCTGCCTCTTTTGCTTAGCTTCATGTTTCCTCCTATGTAGGACAGGTCTCAGTTTAGTCCCATTTAAGGACTTGATTTAAGGGGAAAAAGGCACCAGTTCAGTGCTGCACATGCCTCAGAATAGAGGTGAAGGGAGAACAAGTAAATTCATGCGGGACAGGGCTGGACTGGTCCAAAATATTAGCCCACAGAAGCCGTATGGGCTGGAAGGGTACATGTGCTGGATATCTGGAGCCAAACTATTGGATCTTGCTCTCAGCTTGCTGAGATGATTTACATTTATGCTTAGGTTTGCATCTTCTTGATTCATGCTGGACATAACTGCACATGCAGAGAAATGGGGGCATAAATCTTTCAAGATCAGGATCTCAGGAACCAAGGGAAGAGCTGAATCTTGCCTATTTGGGCTGTGCTCCTTCCTCTCTTATTGAAATGGAGTTTTCATTTAGGATAGCTGGGGAATACCTTGGAGAATAGTTATGCTGATGATTTGAGGTAATCAGCATGGTTTTGTGGATCCAATTTTATTGAAAAACTACACTTTGTTTTTTCCCTAGTGAAATTTCCATCAAAGACTCTTTGAAATTGCCATTATTCCCAGAATTTCTGCATTGTTTTTACTGAATATGTGCCTATTTTTTGTCAACACATTTTTAAATGTTTTTTTTGCTCACAAGTAACACAGCATTCTTACTTATCCGGAGCATGTTTTCCAGCAAACAAATAAAGAATGGGTTTTCTATTATATCATTTGTAACAGAAAAAGAATACATTTAGGAGCTGGCAAAATGAAAATTACTTTAACATATTTGATGTGGTTTTTTCTATTTTTAAAACTCATAGTAATTTGTCATGTGTAACTGTCGGGCACAGCATTCTGGTTGCTATACATAGCCTGGCTGGCTACCAAGTGAGTAGAAATGCACCTGATTTAGGGCAGGTATCCTTACGATTGGTGACAGATGACAGATCCTTCCAAATATTACTGTACCAGTATTTTTTGAGTGTATTTTGTATGTTGCATTGGTGGATTGTTCTCTCTACAAATTTCCTACTGATCTTCCTGGGTTCCCATGGGGTAAAGATGATCATTCTATGATTCTTAATTAATGATCCATACATCAAAGAACAATCACTCCTTTGGCAGCCTGCATCTTGCTTTTCTGACAGCCCCCTCTGTGACTATCTGCACTAGTGTTGTTTCTGGTCGTGGTCAAGGGTAAGCAGGGTCTGGTGAAGGACCAGGGGCAGAGGAATGGTTGGGAGAGCCTTAAGCCCTGCCGAGCTCTTCTCATCTCCCTGCACAGGCCGGTCTGATTGCTTTAGAGACAGCTGACTGTTGATTGCTGTACAGGAATTAAATTAGGTGAGTTAAACCCCGTATCAATCACTGCCATGCATACTTGCATGTGGAATGTAGACTCAAAAGGTTTATGGTAATCAACGTGGAATGGCTGATTAAAGTCCATTAAAATTCACTAGAAAAATCTCTGTTCCTCTCTGCACTTCCACCCTGGCTCTGTTTGATAATCGCTGCTGACTTCACTTACCATTCCCAACTAAGTGCCCCAGCATCAGACATGTTAATGCTGGCATCACGAAAGCCTGAGTACAAGCTGTACATGCACATAGAAGCAGATGGGAAGCAAAGGTAGGAATAATTCGATTTACAGCAGACAAGGCATGGAATCTGTAGGAAGAAACGTGCTGAAAGTGGTCCATCACACTGGTGCATCCAGGGACATAGGAGAAATGCAGACAATGTTAAAATTCTAATTGCAACAGGAATTTATGATTTCAGGAATCCTGTGGTGTGTGGTTTATCGCATCTCAGAAATTTCTAGTGAATATGGTATCTTGATATTATACATATATATACTCCATTTCTGAATGTGAAGCAAGTATAGTCTTTGCTGAGGAGACTGCTTCAAACTTTCATTTTCTGAAAGTTTCTCTTCAATGACACACAGAAACATCCCAGTTCTTATTCATACAAGGTCATTATGGACCTCATTAAGGGATGGTACCTGCAGCTAAACCTCCGTAAGATTGTTTGCATTATCATTGCCTGGATCTGGCTGTTTTCAAAACCTCCACTCATGTCTTGCATATGCCATTTGATAAACATCTAAATTGCTCCCGGAATTAAATCTCCATCCAGTTAGTTTAGCACCTGCAAAATCAAATCCTGGGCTTAGAGTCTCTGTATGAGTTTGGGTCACAATTGTTGGGTACTGTCTTCAAGTAGACACTCAGGCTCTGATGTCTCAGAGGTGCCATCACCACAGGGGCCCCGAGTCAGCCCAAGGCAGGGAACATCACTGCCTTGCCTGCTACAATATGAGTGTCAGCAGATGCTTTTCCAGCTCTTGACTGGTTTAATGCACCCCAGAGTGCTTGTTAGAGAACCGAGTTAACAGAGTCCCAGTTAAGCCTTTATGTTGCCTTTTGTCATTCCCCCTCATGTTAGCAAGTTTGCTTTTTGTGGCTCTGACATGCTGTGCATGGTTTCCCCTCCATGGCTCATCATGCTGTCCCCGCCATAGCATGGGTACCTCCAGTCATGCAGCAGGTTTGTGACGATCCTATGCCCACTGTTCACCTCTCCATCACAGTGTGCAATGTAGCCCTTGCCTAATACGCCCTTTACCTTTATCCTATCAGGGCCGTGGTTTGTGTTTTTTCTGTACTGCTACAGTACAGTCATGTTGATGGTGCTTTTGGGCCAGAGACGAGTATGGTTTTGATTAGGTCAAGTCTTGGACACTTACTTGTCTTAATTCCTTCAATAGAAAGGGTTAAACAGAAAGAGATGTACAAATACCCCTGCATACCTCATCACAGACAGCTGTATGGCAGTATATATATGAGTAGAGAAGCTCTGTGTTAAATGGCTATATTAATCTTGAAAAGCTGCTCACCTCAAACAGAGGAGAAAAGGGAATTAGTGTAGTTCAGTCCCACAGAGACAATAATTCAGCATCCTTGTGTGCTAATAGCATGATTTACTCTTAAAGCATGCGGTTGCAGGAGGCTTTTGCACAGGCTGGCCAATGAATACTGGCTTCTCTGGTCAGCCCCTGAGTGTGCAATTGCTTTTTGTTTTTCTCTGTTACTGATCTGTAGATGATTAATATAAAGGTTAGTGCCCAGGGCTCAGTCCTAGAAAACATATCTTAGAATCATAGAATGGTTTAGGTTGGAAGGGACCTTAAAGCTCATCCAGTTCCAACCCCCTGCCATGGGCAGAGACACCTTCCACTAGAGCAGGTTGCTCCAAGCCCCTGTGTCCAACCTGGCCTTGAACACTGCCAGGGATGAGGCAGCCACAGCTTCTCTGGGCACCCTGTGCCAGCGCCTCAGCACCCTCACAGGGAAGAACTTCTGCCTAAGAACTCATCTCAAATTCCCCTCTGGCAGGTTAAAGCCCCCTTGATCTGTCCCTACAGGCCCCTGTCCAAAGACCCTCTTGAGGTTTCTTGTAGCCCCTTTAGGCACTGGGAGCTACTCTAAGGTCTCCCCAGAGCCTTCTCTTCTCCAGATTGAACAAAGCACGTCTAATTTGTACGGCATTAACCTGCCTTGGGTAAACATTCTTTCTGCTCCTTGCTTTAAAGTGATTTTCAGAAATTATTGCATTGTTGGAGTCTCTGTCCTTGAGGATATTCAAAGCCCAAGTGGACAGAGCCCTGGACAACCTGCTCAGCCTTTAAGCAGGAGGTGGGAGATGCAATGGTAGGGGTCCTGCTGGAAAGCAAGGGGTGGGAGGTGCTGTCCAAGGCCAGGTTTTGGCACAGATTTGCAGAGGACTGTTCAGGTGCCTGTGTTTGGGCAAAGCTTTTTAGTGCTGCACAGGCACTGGAGCAATCTGGAGTAGTCTGGAGTAGCTGCTCTTTGCATCGGTGTCATCTGTCCATGGTGAAACCCCTGTGACACTTGGCATACCCAGAGCCACAAATGCTAACATGCCCGTGTTCCTTCACAGCTTCACAGAGGCTCACTCAGAAGTAAATTAGATGTTTCTTGACTCTGTGGTTACAGAAAATATAAAGTGGTGATTTGTGGCAAATCTGACCAGGAGTCGGGTCTGGCTGTAACAGCTCAGTAAATGCAGCAGGTACATGGCAGTCAGCAGCCATCAGCTTTGCAGGCTTTTTATTCTGTTCTCATTTTGCACTTGGCCAATTCCCCTCAGCTGGGATGCAGCAATTGATTTTTTGTTTGCAGATGCTAAAGTGAACCTGGTTGGCAGGTCCAGTGCTGCACTGCAGGCAGGTAGAAATCGCTCAGCCCTCATGAAAGAGCTCTGTGAAGATGCTCACCTCATGGTCTAGGGGTTATATTATCTGTTTGAAATCAAGATACAGGTTTCTGACAACATTCTGGAAAACACCAGGGGTGATTTTATTTGTTGGATGACGTGTGCAAACATTTCCTCAAGTTTTGCAGGGTACCTGGATGCACAAGAGCCTCTTCGGTGTCTCCTGACTTCATCCAGGGTTGCCACTTCATCTATATTCCCTCTGGGTTAGTCATAGGCAGGAGACGCACCCCTTAACTCCAAGGGCTGCCTTATGGAGTGATGTGATCTATAAGCACCTGAGCAGTGCGGTGTAAAATGGTGCTATTTGATAAGACACCTGGAAGAAGCAGGACACAGTTCCATAGAGTCCCTGTCTGTCAGCAGGTCCTCCTGTTGTCACACTGGGTGTGCAGAGGGTTCATTTAAAATAACGATGCTCTGTGTAAATATAAAACCCAAGCAAGTGTAGTAATCATATCTGAGATCATGAATTGCAAAGAAAATGAGATATGGAAGTCATTTGAGAAGACTTTTCCTGTAACTGAGGATAAATAAAATACTTGATTATATGAGAACTTGGGTTCTTGATGTTTGCATCTGAAAACCTGCAGCTAGAGGTCAAAGCCTCTACTTGCTATATGGATGAAAACATTTCTTATTAATAATGCCAAAGTAAAGAGCAGAAAGAAGATACAGCAAATAGGAAACAGGAGCAAACACAAATAGATCTGTAAATTTAAAGCAGACTATTACTAAAATGGAAGACAGAAGTGGAAAGCTTCAGTATTGGAGATGAGCTCAAGCATTAATGTCTGGAATAGGATTTCAGGATCTCTTGAATTGCTGTATCGTAATGGTAAAAGAAACGTTAATTTAGATGTTGATTGAAAATGCTCCACAATTGGAAAAATGAGAGCATTTGCTGTCAAGGTTTTTTAAGCCAATTGCGTTATATTTACTAAATTGAAGGATCTTTTGGGCATAATGACAATTCAATTGAATTTGAAGAGGCAGTAATATTACATCTCAATCTGCAGGTCATTGTGGGTGGCTGGATGATGAAGTCTTGCTTTCAGTGCGAACAAGACATTTACAGACTTTCAGATCTGACTTAAAATATCACTGACAATAAAAAAGTCACATTCTTTCAATATAATAAACTCAGTGATTCATAAGTCTCTCTTCTCTCTAGAATGGGGTAAGGTACCTCAGCTGAAAGTATTTCCAGTGTTCTGACCTAGAAAATCTGCTTTTCATTATGTAGCAATGGGTAAGGAACCTTGCTTAAGGGTATAAGGCACAGTTTGAAGAGTTGATAGGGCCACATTTGGAAAGCCAGAGCATCTCAGTGGGCACCTGTAAGCTGACATTCATCAGGGTGCACACCCGCCCATCAGAAATCAGTCTGTGAGACACCCAACATGTAACATAACCCACAAGCAGATGCTGTTTAAGTAATTAGCTCTGCTGCTAAATGAAAGGCCCGTGCTGACTCGTGCTAAGATTGCTTGCTTCTGTGCTGTAATTGCTGAACTAGAGCAGTGCAAAAGCAGCAGCTTGGGCTATTGCTTTGGAAAGTTATTATTTCCATGCAGCTCAGAGGAAAAGTAAATTAGTAAATGGTTTTAATTAGCAGTCTTTTCATGTCTCACCCTCACTGTCCATGAGGAACTCTGCAGAGATGGTGCTCTTCCCTCTGCAGTGATTGCAAAGGCATGCAGCACTTGACGACGGTGGGTTATGCAGCAAGCCATGGCAGTGGGATTCAAACCTCCTCACACTCTCTTTGATGCACCATACAATGACAGAATCACTCCTTTTTCTCTGGGCAAAATGGACTTGGGGATCTATTTTAAGCACCCTCTCCTGTCTGGCCCATAGGATCTCTGTGGCAGTCATGCCTGGGCACAATTCTTGTAATTGCACTAAGTTCTCTTATTTCCCCTCATTCCTCTCCTCTGACTCCTTGGGGAATAACTCCAAGTGCTGTACATTTTATTTCTTAAAGTCTATGCAGAAAGCAGGAGCTTAACATCTCCTGGAGCACAGTCTCAATGTATAATAAGGTATCAAGGGAGCGTGACTTCTGAAATCCCTGTATCTAATCTTATCACATAGGCAGAACTTGTTTTTAGGATATGATCAAATCAGCAAGAAAAATTTTTAATTAATTTCGGATGTGATAGATGCTTCAGTTTTCACAGTTCCTGAAAACAGACCACGTAAGATCTGAGAGGGTTGGTGATGCTGAGGGATACAGTGGTTATTGCCCTCAACTTCCTCAGGCAGCCAGGATTGCAGAGGAGGGACAGGTGCAGGCTCAACAGGAGGTGGAAATGTGATGGCCTCGTGATAGAAAATGACTAAGGAAAGAGGTTTATCTGCTTGGTCATCACCAAAAAACTCCTGTTGCAACCTCACTGGAATGCCTCCTGCTAAAGACTCACAAAGCCCTTGCTCATCAGTTCCAGTGACTGAGTGCTTTGAGGCGCTTTGGTGGGAACATTCACATGGGCAAATCTACTTACACCAGTTCATCACCTCTCAAACTCCCGGAGGTAGGGCAGGTTTAGCCCTGAGGAGGATCTCAGCAGTGCAGCTGGTGAGTCTCTGGCACATAACCCAGTGTCGTGGTTTAAGCCCAGCCGG
>NW_009937800.1:0-17483 GCF_000696875.1 Nestor notabilis
CTGCTGTAGCTGAACCCAGGACAGTAGACAACATAAGACTAAATCAAACATACTGTCAGAAAACCAGCAGAATTTCAGGTCAAAGGGATGTGCATATTGGGTTCTTTTCTACTTCAACACACTTATGCATTTTCTGAGAAGTAGTGCAGGGAACTTATTACCAAAAAATGAGGTATCTAATGAGTTCAGTTCACAACATGAAAAGCAAGAATGGCTGAACTGAATTTGACCAAGGATCTGGTTAGTATCCTGATCTCCTTCAGTGGCCTTAAGCTGTTGGTAAGGAAAGAATAAAAAAGGCAAGCATACATGAGTCTTATATTCAACAACACTTTCCAGAGTCCAAATATGTTCAGCTGGAATGATTTTCTGAGCTCATTGTGCTTTGCCTTGACTTCTCTTCCAAGTCCTTTTTTACTCTTCCTTTGAAAATGCTTGTAAAATATCTTTCAGCAAGAAGTTCTACAGGTCTCCTGCTCACTGAGTGAAAAGTATCTACTTTAATATATGTTTAATCTGCCTTTGAGAGGTCCTTTATTCTTGTATTGCAAGGGAGAATGAATAAACCATCCATGTTCATCTTCTTCTTGTCACTCAAAATTTGATATATTTCTAACATATCCCCTCTAAATGATCCTTTTTCCTAGATTGAGTCCTAGCCTACTAGCTGTACTTCTAATGGAAGACATTCTATTATCTTTTGTCCTTTCCTTGTTTTCCTGACTTTCAAATTGCAAAATAATCAATCTGAGAAGAGGGGGGCATTATGAACTGCAATATTCACTGTGTGGTCAAGAGGATAATAAGAGTCTTTGATTGATTTTCTATTTCTCTTTCAGTAATTAATAGTATTAATATGTTTTTTTGATTGCTATAGAACATCTATAGATCTGATATTGCCATGAGACAACCTAGTATTACCACAAAATCTTAATCTTGAGTGGTCACTTCAGAGTTTATTATTTGATATGTGAAATTCAGATTTTTTTCCCATATGCATCATCTGATATTTACCTGCAGTGAATTTTATATGCTATTTTGTCAACCACTTAGTTTCGTAATGTTCTTCTGTAATTATTCAGTGATCTCTCACCATCACTGCTGTGTAACTTTGTATTATCAGCAAATATTCCCATCTCACTGCTCATCTTCTTTTCCTAGGTCATTATGATTATTTTGAATAGCACAGGTTCCTTGAAAAACTGCAATATGATCTCATTCCTTCCCAGAAATGTGCATTCCAGTCTTTCAGTCAATTAAAAAAAAAAAAAAAGAAAAAAAAAAGAAGACTAGTCAATTTAAATGATTGATCTACGTGGGGAACCTTCTGAAATGCTTAGGTTCCTTGAAAGTCTTTGGTGAGGGATGTTTCTAGAAGCATAGAAGAAATCCAGTTTGCCTTATCAATGAGACCACTTTTTGCACATTTTGTTGATACCTTCAAAATCTGCCAGAAGTAAATTTTCCCATTACAGAATTCACATTGGCTCCCTTCAAGTAGGTTACATTTATTTATATAATTGATATACATACCTGTCTACTAAATTTGTTCTTTTTTTAATTGTTTTTCCCAATTTTTTGGACTTATTAGGAATTATAATGTATTATAATTCCTGATTATAATATATAATTGTAATGTGTTGATTATAATGTGTGCATGTCCACTTAATCTTACTTTTGACATCAAAGACATTTTACTCACCTGTATCTTGGACTGCAGTTGATTCAACCTTAAATTTGTGGATCAGTCTAATATGATGTGTCATGTTTCTTTCATTTCATATACTTAAAATCCTCTTTTGAAAACTCTGTCTAAAGTAGCAGTAATTCACACTGTGCTTTTCTAACCATAATTATCAGTATTAGTCACATAACCATAATAGTGCCAATTCTGCAAAATTGGGTGTCAAATATGTGCAGTTGCTACTGAACAGTTTTGGTCTGTAAAATAGAAGTACTTTGAAACAGAAGCACAGAAAAGTTATCAGCATGTCCATTTCAAAAATAAACTCACCTCTGAAATCAAAGAATAGCAGTATTTTGTACTTATTGCTCATCTCTAATCCGCGTCTGGCTCATATATATTCTGGCCAGCAACAACATATGTAAGTCTATCCCTTTATCCTGGCAGATATCAAACACTGTGTTTAAAGGAAGCATTTAGACTACAAACAATTATTTTTAGTCATCTTTTAAAAGCTCCTAAATTTCACAAAACACCATTGATAAGCTTCCATATGTTTAGTGATGTTCCTGCCGTGGCTTCTGACATGATTGTGTAGAGATATTAAGACACTCAAAAATAGTATTCTGGGGGGTGAATTTCCAATAGGATATCTAATTAATTAATATTCCTGTTCATGAGAAGAAACTACTTGTACTGCAGATACATAGTGAGTGGGATTCCACACAGGCTTGCCAATTCACCTGACTCATGACTGATGTCTGTACTGGTCTTGGGGTCAAAGACTAACATTTGTGACAAACTGTGCACTGATCTGTGCTACAAATACCTCTGATAGCTGAAATTAAGCTACAGCTACAATGCTCATTTTACATCATTGTGACCAAAAATAGACTAAGGATAACAGCAGAGTGCACTCATAGACTACACTGTTTATAATGAGGATGAGCAATCTCAGGTAAGTCTGACCTTACAACTCTGTGGTAATGTTAATAATGGACAACATGTATGATTTAAGTAAATCATGTATATATAAAAATAATAACTACTTATGCTCTGGTTATTAAAGCTAGAATGAAAGAAAATATAAAAAAAAAAAACTTCTAGCTTTGATATTTTATACAATGTGGGGTGCCAGCCAAGGGTGTGCGAAGTTACAAAATATCCTCATTGTAGAAGAATCAAGATACATTGTAAACCTAAGTAAGACTCAGTGAGAGTTCTAATCATGATTTATGGATGAAATTGACCTGGATGCAGTAGGATGAATGTACAATTTTTCATGCTTTATCCTATGAAGCTCAGCTTCAAAATATTTTAATCTAACCCATCTCTAACTAGGAAACAAAAACCTGATTTCCTTTCTTGAGACAAATAGGAGGTGCTCCCAAACAAGGTAGAACAACTTCAAATCCATCTTCCAAAACTGCCTATGTGTTCCCTTAAAATAAATACTCATGTCATAAAAGTTCATACCTTCTATAGACTGTTTTTACTGTATTGCAAAATATTATTGTAAGGATGAAAGAATGTCTATTTTTTATGTTCTCTTTACTTTTGATAAAAATTTCATGATGAAGCTTTAAAAAAAAAAAAAAAAAAAAAGCAGTAGCATTTGGCATCAAAGATCTGCCTGAGGAGTAATAGCAAGTTATCCTTGCAACTGCATAGACAAGCTCTAAAAGTCCTATAACATTCACTTAACACGAGAAAAAAAAATTTCTTCCTCAACTACTGGAAGCGTAGCTCATGACTCCCTCTTAGAAAAGGCACTTAAATGCATCGGCAATGCTGGTGTTGACGTCTGCCAAGGTCATTTTGATGCAATCTTTTGTAATTACTCATTTTCATGAAACACACATAGACTCAAAGTGTGCCTTACTTTCCTTAGAGATAGCAATAATGGAAACCTAACAGCATTTTGAAATGCTTACGTTGTAATGATGGAAGTTGTTCTGGAATTAATATGGGCATCAAGGGAAGGGACAGGGTGCTACACCTGAATTTCAACCATGCTATGACTCCCTGGACTTTTATGTATATAGGCTGAACAATGCATTCTATTTAACTGTCTCCTAAATGTACAAACGATGCATTTCCCAGATAACCACATCCATCTTAAAAATGGGGGCTCAGAATGGATCTCTAGACATCTTAGGAAGATCAAATGATTGAAGAGGTGAATAAAGACACTTAGAAGAAGACAATTGATCTTAGAGTTCAGCATCAACTACTTGAGCAGAAGGCTCCAAAATGCTTCTGAGACAAATGAGTGAGCATACAACTGATTTCTGAATTTACTGAAGCAGATCTGGAACTTGACCAAAAAGATGCAGAAGCTTTGCTTAAAATATTTGAGAACCACTGACTAGTTATCAGATCAATCTTCTCCACCTGCCAGCTAGTCATCTGTTTTCTACTAGACCTTGATGTTATGTTTGAGGAAATGAAAATTAAAAAAAAAAAAGGCAAAAAATATGACTATTTCTAGAGGAACCATCCTAATAGTGAGACTAACTTTCAAAAATTCTATAAATATTTATCCTACAGAACTAAAAGAAGATGAAGAGAGAGAGAAGGAGCTGGACAGGCAAATCTCTCAGGAAAAGAAGTCATACTCTGCCAAACAGAATTTTGATGATATAGAGATATGTGTCTGACCATTTCAATGAAGATTAACAGTTGCAGAATTAAATATTTTTAGAAAACTGTGCATTACTTTTCTATGGGTCATACAAATCATCTCAGCTTTACAGTTTCTTACTTACATTGAATATAATTTTGAGCAATACTGAAGTGCTAGAATAGAAAAATATAATCAGCACAACATGGAATGATGTCACCAAGAACACAGATAATGTGATGAAGCTACTAGTCAGCAGCAGTTACCCTATCTAATCAAAGGGTATAGATACTTTCATTAAAAACAATCTGCTACTTTGAGTGGTACCAACAGCTGAAATTCAGAGACTAAGTTCATTCAGTTCATAGTACTTTTTCATCTGTTTTTTATCATAAGAGGTGAACACATGATGAGGATAAAAGTATAAAAAAGTAAAATAATTGCACCTTTTGGTCTGTGCTGCATGTATGTCTGTTATACAGACTACTAAAGACTGCATCACAGGACAAAACAATGTCCAAAAGATGACAGCTTTGGTCCCTTCAGTCAGCAACTGAACCCAAGGGCTACACTACAAATGGCAGCATCTGTGGCACTGAATCTAAAGCCAGGGATCTGTTAAGATATACCAGTTCTTTCACTTACCTGTGCCTTAAGAATACATATTTCTTCATATACTGAAAAAAGCATAAGACAGAGCATAAACTAAATTACATTGCATTGCTCTGCACAAAAGCGTGTTTTGTAAGAGTAACAGTGGATGACACTATAGGCTGTGACAGTGAATGTGAAGTATTTTTATTATGTCAGTAGAACCATGAAAGAAAAATATTGCTAATGCTTTTATAACTTGTGTAGTTTGTGCATGTATAAATTGCAATAGCTTACAATATGTGGGCACCCACAAACGCATACAACCTGAAAGTCAACTTCACAATATTATCCAATAATTTTAAAATACTTACTGCCTCTAAATCCCTCTTTGTTTGATTTAGCTCCTGCACATTTCTTTTTATGATTAGCTGTAACAAAAATAAATCTGGAGTACTTAAGAAAACACCTTGCTGCAGCATAGTAATTGCTCCTGACATGTTCTGTCTGAAGCAGATGGCTGATCTCAAAGAAAGGAGCTGCAAAAAGAAAGAGCTTATAGGATAGACCCTCCTCTAACAAACATTGAAGACATTCCACTAATCAGAAAATACAGATACAGTAATTCATTGACAGTATAGTGAAAAGAATGATTACTTCCCTTTATTGTTAGTATCAAACTCTCGTCCATGTTTACTGAAAATAAATTCAGATCAAAATACTACCAAATATAATCAAAATGTGTGCTATCATCACATGCTCATACTAATGATGATCCCATTGTTTTAAAAATATTAAAATAGAAATCAACAGCATTGGCTTAGTTAATAGATTATGCCTTGTACAATAAAGGCGAGCAATGTGTCATCCACAGAGCTGCAGGCTAAAATGTATTTATGCAAATCATCTGGTAAATGCTTAACTAATAATTATTTACACTTAGAGATATGGTGATCATTTCCCCAATTTATGGGCAGAAGAAGTAGAGAATTACTCGGGTAACACATCTGCAATTACTAAATTGGCCCATTCTATAGAGCATTGTTGCAAGCTGCCCTCCAACTACAGGAATTTAGTAATGGTGATTACTAAATGGTAAAAGTAAAGAAAAAAATATTTTTTTTACCAAGTACAGTTGAATCTGCATGACTGACAGTTAGAAGGAAACTTTGAACCTCAACCTGGGCTGGTGAGCCAGTCCCGCTTACTCAAAGAAGTCATTCTACAGGTGAAGGTCTGGCTTTTGGCTTGTCCAGCAGCTGTGAGAAGAAGCTGCAGTGGGACAGGAGCATGTCAGCTACAGTTGGCAGTTTTCCATGGAGGAAAATGTGTTTCCCATAACTGTCATATAAGCTTTTTTAAAATACATAACCCACTTGCAAAAATCCAGATTAACTTCCCAGTTATATGGAACACAGACTGCACAGTAGTTCTTCAAGCATACAGTATTAATCCCACAGATTAGAAAAGGATAGGAAATTAAGAACAGATGTTTCATAGCAATGCTGTATTAGAGATGACTGAATTAGTGCCATGAGTACTAATATATCCACATGATATCCAGTAGTGCCAGGCCTGGGTCCTCAATTACCTTACACATGACATGTTTCCAGCTCCAAAGCCATCTCATTCAGACCTCCGGGATTTCTTCACAGCAATGCATTGCACTTTATGGACATACCGTAATGCCTCTTGAGATTACTGTCTATTTCCCTCATTCTACCATCTGCACAGTGCATGGTCTGTTACATCAGAAAACATTTCAGCAAACAGGGTTAGTTCTACCATTGCAAAGCCAACTAACACCAAAAAAAGCACACCTTGCAAATAGCAGTTAACATCTTGAAAGGGGGTTTTAGTTCACTGCAACTAAGGCAACATGAAATCTACAAATAGAACCAATAATGCTAATATTTAAAGACGATAGCAAATATATCCAAAAGAAAATAAGAATAAAAATACACTAAATAACCTTTCATTTTATTAAAAGTGAAATAGGATGCACTGGGCCGTCAGAGACTGAACAGAAAAGGAATTAAAATCTTCTACTGGCTTTAAATCAGACAGTGAGATGTCAAACCTTGGCACAACATTGGTATGCTTAAGAAAAATATTAGTTTTCACAGGGTGTTAAAAACAGAATTGTCAGCATAGTAAGATTATCTTTTTTTAAAAAAGGAGAGAAACAGAGAGAGGGACGGAGGGAAATAGTGCTGCAGGGCATATATTAGACATATAAATAAATGATGCGTGAACAGTGAGTCATACTAAAGAAAGCATCAACAGTGAATGTATGTATACTTTGAAAGGGGTGAAATGGAATCAGGAAGTTTCAGAGGCAAAATTTTGAATGTTTGTCTCTAAAATGACACAGCTTTATGCTCCATTTGGAAAACAGCAAATGATGATTGCCATAACTGGTTAGTCTAAGAAGTAATGCTGTAGAGAGAAAATGAACAACTGACCACCATCTAAGATACATTTCCTACACAGATCAGGAAAAATTTTCTGTATCTATCTCCTGCATTTTGAGAAAAATGGGACTGTTGATTTCTGACATTATTTTTCTTAATCTGCTTTTTCAGGAAAAAAGAGTATTACGTGTGGTCCTATTAAATATTGTTTATTATTGTATTTGTTTCACATTTTGTGACAACTTCACCTTCAAAAAAGAAAATGCTGTTAAGTTCAATATTCAGAATTTTCAGCAGCAAGAGTTTTGAAATAATACTGCAGAAAGCTTTATAATCTAGAAATCAGTAAATCTTATAGCTGAATGCTTTTTGCAGCAGAGTTAACACAAAAACTTAGTGGAATACCTCTCCCAGACATAGTACAAAATAAATTCAGGAGAAATATGAAACAAACTAGTATTTCAGAAGCATTACTGGACATGTATTGGAACTAATAACAGTGCTCACATGAGAGACTCATATAGTGAGCTCAAACTTCAGCTGCGTAATAGCAAAGAATGATATTGATATCTACATGCATCTTTAATGCTCTTTGAAATACCACAGTCTTTCTGACACAAGACTGCTTCTTGAATTTTTATTTTTCTCATTAGATGGGCCTTCTTACCAAAGTCAATATAAATTCTCTTTTGCCCCTTTTAAAGTGATTAAAATAGTATTTTCAAAAGACTAATGGGGAGTAGGTCAGTGCCTATCTCCTTGGCATCAATGCATTCCAATAAGGGAATTGCCAGGTCTCAATGAATTGTGAAGCAAGTTTATCTAAGGTTACCATAACATTTCCATCACTAGGTATCATCTGGCATAAATGTGTAATGCAAATAGTAGAAGACATGTTTTGCTAACTGTTTGTGTCATTATTAGATCTACTTGCTGATCCTAGTTATTAGGATTAGATGAAACCAACATCAGTTTAAGTCTTTATGGACTGAGGTTGTAGATGTTTCAAAGTGCAAACTATTGTAGTTACTGAAACCTATTATAATTCCTCAAAACAGAAAGGGCAAGTAGACTATAAACTGACTGAGCAAATAATAGAAAAGTATAAAAAGGCCAAAGTACTAATAAGGAAAGGGAGAATTTTATACCTAGGTAAGACTTGAAGTACATTAAGTGTGGAAGAACACATAGATGCACACATGTAATACCGAATAGTATTCACTTTCAACTCCAAAAATAAATAACAACACAGTGGATTTCTTGGTATAAAGTAATACAGAGGGTATGTGTGAGGACGTAAAGGTAAAAGAGAATCTGTGAAAGGAGGTAATATTGCTGTGCTGATAATTGAAATAAAAACAGAATAAAAAGAAAACTTCCTTAAGCCACCTGGTAGGTACAAACTGCACTTTGTAAAGACAAGTGATGCATGCATAATCATGTTACTTAGTAAAAATACATCAGGTGTAAAGCAGAGTGTGGGCATAAATAAGACAAAGCAAAGAGTGTTTAGAGAAAAAGATATTCTTCATCAAACACTTAAAGGCTCAGTGAAAGAAAATAATGATTAGTGTATAGAAAGGCATTGAAGAGTGTAAAAATTAATAACGATGCTTGCAGTGAAGCAGCTAATAAAATAAAGATAACAGAACAAATCAAGATATACAGTAAAAAGTTATTTTACTTACACAGCTACGGAAAGCAAACAGAGAAAGGGAAGGAATGGGATATTCTGCTGTTGGAGACTGAGAAGGTTAACATGACTTAAAAAAAAAAGAGTAAAAAAAAGAGTAAAAAAGGGACAGAAACCAACATCCAAATGGAGGAAGGAAAATGTTAATATTTTTTCCCATTGTACACTGAACAGGTAATTAGACAGAGCTATACAAAGCAGTGAGAGCTCCAGGCTCAGAGGAATTGTGTTTTAGAGTTCTGCAGAAGGCAGGAAGAGAAATGGGAAAACTATTGGCCAAATTTAATAGTGTACTAAGGGCAAGGAGTACCAGAGGACTGGAAGGCACATAATGCTGTGCCAGTGTTGAGAAATGGAATTAAGAGGACATGTGAAAATCTTAAGACCCAGAGGAGAGATACTGGAGATGTGAAGACACCTGAAAGAGCTATGCTTATAAAACCACTAACATGCAAGCCAGTCAATGGCAGCCAAAATGGTGTCATATACCAAAGTTCATAGCTGGATTCATAAAAAAAGGTAAAATAGTAAATATGAAGCCTCCATATTAGATCAAAAGTGGCTCTGTGCCTCAGAAAAGCTTGAATTACAGACATACTTTAGACTGGGATTTCAGTCTATGATCCTTTTATGTGATTGATTTTCTTGTAATATTACTTTTCAATAAAAAATAAGAGAATTTTCATGCATGGATTTCACTCATTTATGATGCTTTCACATATGTAAATTCATCATTAGAGATGTTTTGATGGTAAAGGCTACATTAGTAATTAGAGAAATTTAATTCAGTTCATGGCTCAATAATAGATTATAAACAAACAATTTGCACCTGAGCTTAGCAACACAGTTGTAAGTATATATTAAGCTCATGAATATTTCCTTTTGTATATAGAAGGGCTTACTACCAAAAAGAACAGAATTCTAGAAAGCATTACATCTTGTGAGTTACTTGTTCATTTAGATGTCAAGAATATACTTGTATAAGCTAACTTAATAGGAATCAGATCAAGTGTTTACTGAAAAGCAAATGTGTGCCTAACTTAGTACTTTTGAAATAGAGTGAAATTTTCTGTGCGTATGTTATGTCACTATAAACAGAAATAATAATTCAAATTTTTCCTGTTTCTGTGTGCAGCATAAATGCAGTGGGTAAGTCCATGAGCCAAGGTCTTGGCTATGGATTTCAAATTTCTAGAAATAGCCATTGTGTGTACAAAGCACCTGCATCATGGGCCCCTCATCTAATTCAGGGCCTGTAGATTCTACTACAATGTAGGCAGCAGTTTGTAAACATTACAGACTGTGAATATAACTTTGCACAAACAGAGACTGAATAGAGGACACCAGCTTGAACACCATGGGAAAACAGATTCAGGGCAACTAAACCAAATAATGTTTCCAGAAAAGTATGATTTGTTTGGAAGCCAAAAGGCCAGGACCCTGATAAAAACTGCTTCCTAATTTGATTAAACTGAGTAACAGTGATTGAAGCGATGTGACAATTAGTCACATTTGTGTACCCATTGTAAATTTAAGTTGCTTTTGTACACATTGTAAATTTAAGCTGTGTAAAATTAACACCAATACTGTTGTGAAAATACTGGGAAGCAGAAAAAAATAATTAATTTTTAATAGTTTTTGATTATGGACTGAGAAATTGTTCTTGCAGTTTATTGTGCAGAGTACATGGTGAGATGATGAGACTGGAGACAATATTATCACAAAGACTCAACTAAAATCAGTCACAAAGCAGAACACAGACTACAAAAATATTTCAGGTCATTATGGGTAGTAGTTTAAAAGATTGAAGTGCCTATGTAATATACACCACTTCTGCTTAGTTTATATAAATACATACTACAGAATACTGCTAGGCCTAAACTGCAAATCACCAGTGGACAGACCAATTAATACAATAAATATACTTTTGCATATATGTAGCTTTTAAAACTTAACTGCAGCTGACAACATTTCTTCAAGAGTTAGCAGCTTATAGTCCAGTTAAAAAGAACTTGTAGCAGAACTGTCAGTGATAAAGCCATGTGGCTTCATCATAGAAGTTTCTACAAGTCTGTGCAATAATCAGGAATGTAGACATATAATTAAACAAAAAGAAAATAAAATCATGCTTTCCTTCCACAGCTTAAACAGTGAAAAGATACCTGCTGAGTTTCAGGAGAAAGAAAATTATAAAGGCTCTTTAGGAATTTCTTTCCCCTTCTTAGCCTTTACACTGACTTGGGAGGAGGGTGAAACAGAGGTCTTTATTTGATTGAGTGAACAGAAGGTTTCATAGGAAGTTTTGAGTTTTTAACAAACCCAGGGGGTGGCACATCCCCTTTTTCCCTTATGTGGTGTGTTTTGTGCAAGCAGCTGTGGCTGTCTGCTCCTTTTCCACTGGAGCTTAACAGCATTTGTTGGCATACCTTATTATGCACAGAGTTCAAATACTTTTTAGGATAAGGAGAAGCTTTTTTCACCTTCCACCTAGAACAGCCTGAATAGAGCAGGTAGATTTCAGCCTCCTTTTAGAAACTTATACATCTATGAGGATGTAAGAGATTTAATTCACCAGAATTTATGAGATTCCTGGTGCTCACATTTTTCCTTTTTCCTCAATCCTCATAAACTAAAGGCACTGGAGATACACCTATACATATGTATATGTCTCTTTTGCAGTCTATTTTCAGGTTTAGGTAGAGCCACTATTCAGTTCAGCCCACCCGTGAAGGTTATACACATAAATATGAGAGATAAAGGCTTTCCTTATGAATAAAAATTCTAATTGTGAAACAGAAATGACATTTGAAAATTGCATATTGCTCTGACATATACAGGAATGTTGAAGCTCTGGACAGATGTATCAGGGTATAGTTGAACTGTAGGAGGTTTCTGACATTGAGTAAATTTGTGGAAAAGGGAAAATATTATGGTTACAGGGGCAGCGATAAAAGAGTCAAGTTCTTCCTCCCCTGAGGGAAGCAATACAAATAAAAGACTTGTCACTTGCAAGTAAAGAATCTGTGCACAGATACTAGACAGAATGATATATACCAATAAAAATAAAGTAGGAAGGGTAATAGACAGATGTGAAACCTTAAGAGAAAATCTTAGGAAAGACAGAAAAGGTTTAAATCCAGCATCAATAAAAGGAGAAGTTTAGAAAAGAGTGGTGTCATGATTTAACCCTAGCTGGCAACAAAGCACCGCGCTGCTGCTCACTCATTCCCCTCCGTGGTAGGATGGGGAAGAGAAAAGGAAGGGTAAAAGTGAGAAGATTCATGAGTTGTAATAAAGGCAGTTTAATAGGTAAAGCAAAAGCTGCACACACAAACAAATGCAAACCAAGGAATTCATTCGACACTTCCCATTGGCAGGCATGTGTTCAGCCATACCCAGGAAAGCAGGGCTCCATCATGCTTAACAGGTACTTGGGAAGACAAATGCCATCACTTCAACCTCCCCTTTCTTCTTCTTCCTGCAGCCTTATCTGCTGAGTGTGACACCATATGGTATGGAATATCCTCTGGTCAGTGGGGTTCAACTGTCCTGGCTGTGTCCCCTTCCAACTTCTCATGTACTTCCAGCTACCTCGCTGGTGGGGTGGGGTGAGAGGCAGAAAAGGCCTTGACTTTGTGTAAGTGCTGCTCAGCAGTAACAAAAACGTCCCTGTATTATCAACACTGTTTCCAGCACAAATCCGAAACATAGCCCCATACCAGCTACTATGAAGAAAGTTAACTCTATCCCAGCACAAAGTGGTAGAGTTATAGCTCACCACAGCAAATCTCACAGGTTTCTCTATGCTACCTTGTTGATGTGAATACGTGCATTCTCTCATACGCTGTTGGTATCTGCATGTAGTCCTGTCAGTAGTCACACGAGAGTCCTACATTACTTACTGACTGACACATCCTACTGCAAATGAGAGACTGACTATTAGTTCTTGAAAATAGAAATTGTTCTTAATAGTACTTGATGCATTTGGGTTGTGACTGACCTCTGAGCTGCTTTCTTCCCTAGATATATCCTATATCTGGTTGCACAAAAAAAAAACATTTCACTGATAAAAAAGCTTCAGAGACTTAATAAAACTTTTATACCTTTTACATTGCACTCTACTGTGCAACCCATGTCCCTACTTTTGGGGCCTCTGCTGCCATCCCATTCCCCTATTCCTCTATACTTTATCATTAAGTTAGAACCATAAATAATTCATTCTCCAGAATGTGTGTAGTCCTGACCGTTACCAATATAATTATTCCAGAAAACAATTAAAAGTAAAACAAACCAGCCATAGCCATTAGAAAAAAATGTTCCAAAAAATAAACCAAAAAAAACCCCAAACCTCAAGCAGGGCTCATCTGTGAAGCCTTGTAAAATCAGTACAAAAACTGAGACCTATTATAGCAATAACAAAATTCTAGTTACACAGTACAGTACCCTGTGCTATAAAATACCAAAAGAAAGTTTGAAAACTTGTCAGAATCTTTCAAAATGTGTTGAGTACAATCCGCAGTGATTGACAGAGCTAATGCATTTTATCTTGTTATCCCTTGTCACTTGATGGAGAATGATCAGAGAAGCTGCCCAGTTTCTGGGGTTCAGTACCCTCCACTTAACCTAATTTCCTCTGAGCCATATACCCTCTCACCAGCTGTTTGCATAGCACATGCTAATGTAAAAACAAACAGCTGAATAGAACATGTTTCAAAGCCTTTATATCCAATATTTTTAATATATCCTACTTGGAAGCCTATCAATAACTTTTTTTTTTTTTTAGAAACACATTTTAGTACAAAAAATGGATCTTTCTTAAAAAGTCAAGTTAACAGAAAGGAGCAGATGTTTACATTGCTGCCCAAGGGTGCCATAGCATTTCAGTATTATGTTATTATTGCCTACAGTCTACTTCAGATACTTATATACTACTGAGGAATTCCCTGATGGCTATAAAAGTCAACATCATGGTTTGATAACATAACCAAGTGCAGTTATATTTCTGATCTACCACTCTAAAATACGTAGCACTGTTATTTCATTTTGTTACAATAGTTGTGAATCAACAAGCCTAATATAAAAGGAAATCAAATTAACAGATATTGTGGTTGACATCATCATTACACATGGGTTCTGATTGTCAGTAAAGATGATAAAATCTATGATATGTTTCTTTGAATCATATTCAGTTCTTTTTTGAGTTTTCCCTCATTACATGTTTTATTTAACCATACAAATATAAATGTCAGTTTTCAATGAGGAAGCTTATGGCAAGGTCATTAGCTTATTAGACTATTTCAGTAAGTAAGTAATGTAAGCCTTCAGGAAATGAATATTGCTATGTATCTGCGTAAGAAAACTTCACCTTGAGCAAATTGCTTCTTACATAAAGATTTCTCTATGTGAAACCTCAGGTTGCCAAAGGACACACAACTACTGCAGAAATATACTTTCTTGAGTTCAAGTTTTTCAGATATATTTCTTTGCTATTAGTTTAAATGTGACTTGAAATCCTTTATTTAAAATGCTATCTAGAAATAAGTTCATTTTTAGATGCTGTACTAATTGCTTTGTTATAAAGTCACAGTATCTAAGACACTGAAAGGAAACTGCAGCTTCCTTAAGGGAGTCCATGGTTATTTAATTTAATTATCTTATTCCAACTGGTAATGATTTCCAAAGGGAAATTATTTCTAAATTTAATTTTTATTAAAACTTAATTCAAGAACAGCTAGCCAAATTTATATATACTGCAAATGCATTTTAGCTTCAGTGCCACTGTCAGACTCATTACCCGTCGCTTCAGAAATCAACTGAGGAGAAAGTCCTGTTACTCTAAAATAGCAGAAAATAGACAAATACAAAATATTGAGACTGTAAAAAAGGAATTTATTTAACACAGATCAAAATGAATTGGTAATTATGAAAGCAATACATTTTTTCTATTTTCCTTAATACTTAGATGTTCCTGTGAACTTTCAGAAGAGGAGAAACTTCCAGGAGGAGTCTTCTGGTGTGTCTTTCCTTTCTAACCATTTCCATTACCATATTGAGTTAACAACGGCAATTCCTTATCATTTATCCCCATTTGAGTCCTAGTTTTGCACAAGTGGTACCCAGCAGTGATTCTTTAAGACACATGAATACACACATTTCAAGGGAGAAAAACCATTTCTGAGGGCTGTTGGTACATATTGTAGGGCAAGAAGAGATTGTTAAATATAATATTGTATTGCTTTGCCACTGCTGCTCTAGAGCTTGACCGTGTACTATAATCACCATCAGTTACTAACACTAACCACTTGAGAATAAATTCTCAGTTTGGCAAACCATTAAAAATAAAAGTGAACAAGGCCATTAGGAACTGTAGGCAGCAAAACTATTCAGAGCCCTTGTACCTTAACTACATTGGGCTTAATTGGGAAATGCCCACTTTGCACAGCTGCAGCAAAGACTTATTTCCTGCTCTTCTGGAAAGTAAATACCTGTTTTCTTCCTACCTTCAAGGTGACATCTCCCACGCTACAGAGCAATCCAAAGATAAGAGATATTTTTAACTCTCCTTGTAGCTCTTAGTGCAGTTATGGCCATTACACAGCACATTAGTTTCTCGCTGGGATGTTCTTAGCAATAAAGTAGGCTTGGGGCCTATCACACTCTATGATTTTATTCTTCCAGCACATCCCTTTCTTTTTCATACTTCAGATAACTGTGATCTTGCACTCACATTTTAGTGTATTTTCTTTGATTTTTTTTCCATTACTCTTTTGAATCCTTTTAAAAATATTTTTCCCAATACATTTTCTGTTGCTTAATTATTATACAAATGTTTTGAAGCTGAGATTGAATATTTTGCAGTTAAGGGTCTTTTTTTGCCACAAGAATAATGTTGCAAAACATATGCCTATGTAATTCAAATATGCTTATAAGAACAAGTAACCTACTGGCACATTCAGCAGTTGGAAACTGGAATAAACCTGTGCTCTGACTGCTTAAATTTGGAGGCCATCCAATCCATTTAGTTAAATCAGCATTCAGTCTGAGTCTTGTTTAGGAGAGGTATCTTTCCAGGAAGACATACAATCTTGTTTTGCTTGCACACTGAAATATATAATCCATCGGTCTCCATCCCACTCCTACCAGTTACCCATCCCATTGCTACCAGTTTGGTGCTGGTGCCAGTAGGAGATGCCCAGAGATGCCTGAAGAGGGATCAGAGGGCAGGAAGGGAGCACCTAAAGAGCAGCACAAAGGATTTTCAGCCACTCCAGTCAATAAGCCAGCATTATCAGAGGCCCAAATGAAATGCCTCTATCTATGACAGTGCACATAGCATGGGGAACAAGCAAGAGGAGTTAAAGGTGTGCATACACCTGAAGGATTACGACCTCATTAATGTCACAGAGATGTGATGGGATGCCACCTATGACTGGAGTATTGAAATGAACAGACTCTTCAGGAAAGACAGGCTGGGAGACAAGGAGAGGGTATATCGTTCTCTACATCAATGACCAGCTAGAGTGGACAGAGCTCAGCCTGGGGATTGATGAAGAGCTTGTTCATTTTTCAGCCTTATTTTTGCTATGTGTATCTTTTCTGTCTCTTGAAGCTTTTAATACTCTTTGCTCTCCTGGTAAACAAGTTCTTGCAGCTTGTCTTTTCATCTTCATTATGCTCTTTAAGGCATTTTTTGTAGGTCTTGATTTTATTATTTATTATTTAGATTTTTGTATATTTTTCCAGGTTTTCAACATTTTGTTAAAAGTGACAACATAACAGGGTAAGGTATTCTTCAATCCCATATAGAACTGTAACATTTCCCCTGGTTTCTATTCACATCTCTGCTTTAGAGTCATGAGCTTATATTAAAATGTTTATACATTACCCTGAAAAAACCCTTTCAGAGTTGTTATTTAGTAGTCCATCATTCTCAAGATAGGTGCTTCCTTCCTTCTTTTTTTTTCCCATGGATACAGTTTTGCATTTGGAGGTAACCAGCTCAATACTGATCTTGCTCATGGCAGTACCGCCAAGTATGATTTGTCTTCAAATTTTAACAAAAATGACTTAATATTTGCCTCCAGATAATTCCTGAAGCTATTTTTTTATCATTAAACCCCACTGAAAACTTAACAATACAATGTTGACTCTTTGCCAGCATCACTGGAAAAGGTTATGTCAGCACTGTCTCAATCTTCATCAAGTTCTTAATTTATTTTATATCATCTAATTCTTAAACAATTATTCAGCAGTGTAAAATGTGTAAGAGAAACCTCAGAGTACCTACACATAATTTTACTAAACGCATAAATATATAGAATATAGAATCAGATGTGTTTGATAGGTCCTGATTTCCATAAAATCGTATCTCTTCCTACTGACTATATAACCATTCTTTCATTCTTACTGTCGTGCTTTAAGCCCAGCCGGCAACTTGGAACCACGCAGCCGCTCGCTCACTCCCCCCCCTTTTCCTTC
>NW_009937801.1:0-40253 GCF_000696875.1 Nestor notabilis
CACAAACCAGTCTGGGATTCTGTGACTCCAAGAGCTGATCCAATGACAAAGGCACAGAGAGCTCAGGCCCGAGGTGCCCACCAGCACCTTCGCTGATGAATTTGCTCCTGACCTTGCAGGATCCAGCGGGCAGGAGCAGCCCCACCGCCCGTGAACCACCCCTGCACACACTCAGCCTTCTTGTTCACCAGCTGCTTGTATTTATTAGTGGCGCTGCCTTGCAAGTAATCAGCAACAGAGCTTTTAAATCAAAGAGGACAGAGAGCTCCTCTGCATACGAGATTCAGAATGACTTGGGGGGAATGGAAAGATGTGAGTTATGAACAGAAAGTATTAAACTCACTGGTACATTGTACTGCAAAATAATCCCTCGTGTGCTGTTTGAAACCCACTGAGCCCTTCACGCTGTCTGGAGGGTCTGCGGGTGGCTCCCACGGGATTTACACAGCTTGGCTGCAGGGAAAACCATGGGAATGACCTGCCTGCTTGGGATGCGAAGCACTCGCCCTGCAGCACGGCTGCCCAGAGCTGCTCCTGCTGCAGGCGTGGGGCCAGGGCAGGCAGCGACCATGGGAAGGCAGGGCAGCACAGATTAACAAGTTAAGCCACCTCCATTGGTTTTCTCCACCAAACATGCACGAGGAGTAACCTGGAGAAAGGCTCTGCCCAGCGACCGGGTGATACAGGAGAGAGCCCTGTGTGTGTGTGCGGTACCACATCGTCCCTGTGACGCTGCGATGTGATGAGGCACACACACGATGCGATGTGCTGCGATGATGTGGTCCAGGGCAATGATGCACCACGGAAGAGAGCAGGAGAGCAAATCTGGGGTGGCAAAGGCCTTCCTCTGGCACTGCAGAGCATCCATCCAGCTGCCTGTCACAGGCAGCACTCTGATAAACAACAACGAATTCCCCTTGGTTTTATTTTCACTGGGATTGTGGGAACTCCCACGCAGAGACTCAAAATCTGACAAGTCTGGGGGAAAACTGAGGATTCTCTGCTGAAACCCAAACTGTGCAGCTGCTTTAAGAACCACATGCAAAACAAGGAGCCTTTTGAACACGCGAAACCTTCCCCTTGCTGCGGCTTCTGCCTTGCCATGAGATGTGCGAGCAGCCTGTGGGAGCACAACAGGAACAGACCTCATTATGCAAACCAAACCAAGGTGCTTGCTTTAGTGCATTACACGTGGTTTTCATTTCCCAGGTCCTTCTAATTTAAATATGGGCTACAAAATCCCCTGAATAACTTGCCAGCAAACCTCACCTCTTGCTTGGGTCAGCTCTGAACATGCATGATTAATTCAGAGTGTTATCTGCAATGACTTCTATTTATACAGCACTCAAAGTTCAGGTCTATTTTGAACACTGGCTTTCCCTCCCACAACATTACTGTCTCTGTCAGGACACCTTTCCTGACGTCAAGCACTGGAGGTCAGCAGCAGCAACCGTTCACTTCATCTTCAGGAATTTTTGGTGAGGTGCTGGCACAGGGTGCCCAGAGAAGCTGTGGCTGCCCCATCCCTGGCAGTGTTCAAGGCCAGGTTGGACACAGGGGCTTGGAGCAACCTGCTCCAGTGGAAGGTGTCCCTGCCCGTGGCAGAGGTTGGAGCTGGAGGAGCTTTAAGGTCCCTTCCAACACAAACCATTGCAGGATTCTATGAATTTTCCCTTTCATCTCCTTCTTGCTGGTTCAGCCAATAGTCAATAAAAGCAACGTTTTCTGAGCTGGCTTTCCCTGACCACCTTTACCACCAAGATATTATTTTAAATGTCATTGCAATTTCTTTAACATACAACTGTTGAAACCATTAACCACCAAAACCTGGTACCCACGACCTAGTGTCAAACTGTGTTCTGTATATGCTAAACTGCATCACACAACGCTTTTAAGAGCGTGTTGTTTGAGTTCCTACATTTTCAAGACAGAGGCCACGGCTAGCTTTATGCTTCTCTGATACTCACTGTCTCACCAAGGTCTAAGAAGCCCCAGCTCTAACAAAGCACTGACTCAAAATAACACGTCATTGTAAAGTTCAGGTTGTGATATGGAAGGAAAAAAGCTTATAAAGACTGATATACATGGGGCTTGGTGCATCTAAGAGAAGAAAAGCCTTGTAGTGCTTTCAGAAAGGCACCTGCACACTGAAACGAGGCTCCCCGGAGCCATCCCTGCTGCTGCTGCATCGCAGCACTCAAATCTAAAGCCTTCACAACTAAACCAAGCAGGGACAGCTCCAACTAGGATTTAAATAGAAAACCCATCAGGCTGGATCTGTAGTACCTGGTTCACTGTTCAAAGCAAAAATCACATTCCTAAATCACAGGTATTTAAAGTACGTGCGCGCCATTTGCTAGTGTTGCTCCCCACTGTACATGCTCTTTTGTTTTCCTCCTAATAAAGGCAGGAAGGTATCAATATTGCAGCCACCACTGCATCAGAAACACACAGACAAGAAAATAGTTGTAGAATTTGAATTCTCCTGTTTAATTCCAGAAAATAAATTACACTCTTAACTGTGCACTTTAGCTAGAGGACTGTTGTGTTCCCGGCTGGGGAGCTTTAACTCAGCAGGCATTATACATTAATCATGGTATTTATGAACAAAAAACTGATGAGAGAAAATATTAATTTTTGAGGCTTATCCATAGCCTTTTATACATAAATCAAAAGTCGGGGTTGCTTGGCTTCATCATATCTTATGCACAATGGCACAGGCAGAGAGATGATACGCTCGAGCATGTTCAAGAATTACAGCTTTTCACTTCTGATTTTATTTCTGAAGATATACATTCACAATTTGATTAATGGAGTGCAACTTCTAAGATAAAAGTGTCAAGCACTCCCCAATCAATTCCCCTGCAGTGGCAAGTCAGAATTCCTTCTTAATTGATGCTGTGACACACATGAGATTGGTGAGGAGCCAGAAGTTAAACAGAAGCAGCATGGACTATGTGTAGCACAAAGAAGATGAGAAAAAGCAAGCTGCTCATTATAAGAAGTACAAAAGCTGCCTTGGATTGGGGTCCTGCCTCTGGTTTACCTTTCTCCTGCAGCTTTTGTTGGGTAGAGTAGCAATTTTCTGCCTTCCAACATGTGAGATTTCAGCATTAATGATCCCAAACACTTACAGAATCACAGACATTAGAGCTAGAGGAGGTCACGGAGTCACCTACTTGGGTAATCTCAGTTTACAAAACCTCCATTCAAAATCAAAGGCTTTCATGACAGCACAGAAAGAAATATTGCAGGAAACACCCCTCCTCATGCCAATCGATTCACAAAACTCCGGGGGAAATGATTATGAGCTCCCTCTTGATGGTGAAAACCTGAACCAGCTAAATAACCTGTCCAAGGGTCAGCAGCAGTAGTAAGAAGCACAATGCACTTCACAGCCCCCAGCCTGAATAAAATAGCCTCAGGTAAGAGCAGCCAAAGGGATACCTGTGTATGCAAACTTTGTACTGTCAGTCCGGTAAATTCTGGGAAAAGCTTAAGGATCCAAAGATGCTTGAGGAATTATAAAGGTAACAGATAAACACAGGGCTGTAAGCATGGAACAGGGAAGGATTAAGCTAATTACTAACAGAGAGGCTGCGTCCTGAGCTGGATGACACAGCACCAGGCATGATCCTGATTTTATTATCTGTGTGTCAAGTCGCATATCAGGTGTACTACGCTTTTAATCTCTTTTCCAGACACTTAATTCACCAAAGATGCCTCTAATAAAAAGTGAACTCAGAAGCCTTTTCTCATCATTGCAGCAGAGCAGATGCAAACTCCACGATAACAAACTCTTATGAAGCTTTGCATTCCCTTCTCTTATACATGCTGAATTTCTTTCCAGTTTCAGCCACAACAGTTCAATATGAGATAGAAGTGAAGTGGCAAACGCATTTATTTCTGAACTTCTGATAAAACTCGCAAGAGCTGAAGTGTCTCTGCTGTTAAGCTCAGGGAAATGCAATCTGGCAGATGAATACACTCAGGTCACCGTAAATACTCTGTCTCTCATGAAATTCAATCCCTCTATAGCTCATTTATACCCACAGAACAGCACAGACATGATGGAGTCCAATATTCCTGATTCACCTACAAACACCAGGATGTCCGAGTTCCCATTTCTTACTGATCTCCCTGAGTCACAATGATGCAGCCAAACATCAGAATTTAAGCAGAATTCCCAGGCTAAGTTACCAATAACCCTTGGCAGAATTTCCATGTTAAGGTACTGATAACCCTTGGACACATTCATTTTCCTACACTGCCAGCATCCATGCACATGGATGTGTATGTATATATCTATTCTTAAGCACGATCAAAAATATCAACAGGTATCACCATAACTATTTCTTTTTATTCAGCATGTGGTTGAACGCCATGAAAAAACAGAAGATACTTAACCACTGACTACAGTTATGCATCTTCCCAGATGGCAAAATAAGTGTGCAGAGGTGCCTTTATTTCTTCAATCATCTGCTTTTTAAAAGCCTTCTGGAAGCCTACTGTTATTTTGAGGGAAAACAAGTTCATTTCATCTCTAATTTGGCTTATACAAACACTGAGTGAAAGCACTAAGCAATAAAAACTTACCCAGATTGTACCACATGTCCCTGATTTCAAACCCAATCTGCCTTCTCATATCACCGTACCTTAAAAAGGAAAACAGAACTCCCATTATAAGAAGAAAATAAACCTAATACCAATAAGCAGAAACATTTGTTTCAAAATCTGATCAGTGTTCAAAGATGTTTGACATTACAGAAGAGGTTCTCCAAATTCAACCCAAACTAAGAAGACTATCCGTGCTCCCTCACCAGCTCAGCCATGTGCCCGTAGACACTGTAGACTCCCTGTAACAAAGGGGTGAGAGAGACTGAACCAGCTTCTGCTCCTTGGCTTATGATTTTCTCCTTCATGAGACCCAAAATTTCACTTTCTCCAACAATACTTACCAGAGGGAGATCATACACAAACCTCACCTGTGAAAAACCTCTCTTTGCCATAATTTCAGGTTACTTAACCATCCTTTGGGACACACAGGTGGCGTCAGACATTAATTCTGAGTATCTTCTATTTTCCAAGTGGTAACGGCTGGAAGAAGTGTAACAGAGAGCTGCGTGGCCTAAGGCTATGTTTTATTTTTATACACCCTCTTAGCATAACGTTGTCCTAGAAAATATAACAAGGAACATCTTGTGACGTCTTGTACCTTGATGTCCAAAAGCAGAAAGAGAAGGTTTCTATGTTCCAGTGGGATTTCAAGGCCAGGTTGGACACAGCAGCTTGGAGCAACCTGCTCTAGTGGAAGGTGTCCCTGCCCGGGGCAGGGGTTGGAGCTGGATGAGCTTTAAGGACCCTTCCAATCCAAACTATCCGATGATGATGACAATGATGAAGGTCCCTTTCAACCCAAACCAATCTAGGGGCACCAATGCCACAGAGCTCTGACTGAAGTTGTTTTTATATCTCACTCTTTCTCCACATTAATACCAGGAAAGCTTAATGAATGGAAAATATCCTACTGCCTTCTTTAACGTAAGCATCAGAACTATAATGAGCTCCAAGAACGTATTTGCTGCACAGAATATTTGTATGTTAAACATCATTACTTAAATAACAAGATGAGCAAAATGGCAATCTCTGGCAACTTGTGGGATTTCTGTGGGATAATAGTGAGGTACCCTGTCATTAAGATGGATTAAGGAGATTCTTCTGCATCATTAAGAATTAACTAATGCTTAAATGCAATGTTTAGCTAAACCTACAAATTACAATAATTTAATTTTAATTATTAAATATTTGGCAAATTAATTGAAATATATACTTAAAAAGATGAATGAGTGTGATATTGAGTTAACTGATTCATTACAGCCCTTTGGCACAGAACTAGTAGTGGTTTCACACAGCAATAAAAGTTAGACTCCAGCCCCTACATTCATTGCATCTTGAAGAATTTATGGTCTTGATTTCTGTCGCCAAAAAATGATTAATCTGAAAATAACAACTTGTAAACAGAGTTATACAATTTCTCAAACTTCATTAAGTAACCACTTCAAATGACTTCATCTATTTATTTATATTAGCAGTGACGAATGTCTGTTGATTTCTTGACTCTCTTCAGCATGATATAATGCTTGGTTTAATAGAAAGATTGCTGGTAGAAAATGTCTGTCTAAGGTTCCTGTCCTCACAAAGAGGCAATATCGGTCCACAGATGCATTTGACAGTAATCTCCAGCTCAGGTGTTGGTTTTATGTTCAGGCCAGGAATCTGATCAGAACTACAATGCTACTGTAGGTGCACACCAACATCGGACCAACAGCAGCCGCAGCTGATCCCTCTGCTTGGTAACTGATCAAAGAGATTTGCCTCTTGCAAGTATCCTTCACTCTCTGAGTTACCAAAGAGAACTGGCATCATTGGCCCAATCTTGCACAAAACCATTTTGTTTCACAGATTCTAAATCTAATGAAAACCAAAGCCACTTTGATTTCCTTTTGCAAACTCAATAACCTATGATGTTATTTATGATTCTGGTACCTAAAGGTGGCCTCCAAGAAAGCTGGAGAGGGGCTTTGGACAAGGGCCTGTAGGGACAGGACAAGGGGAATGGCCTGAACCTGCCAGAGGGGAGACTGAGATGAGCTCTGAGGCAGAAGCTCTTCCCTGTGAGGGTGCTGAGGGGCTGGCACAGGGTGCCCAGAGAAGCTGTGGCTGCCCCATCCCTGGCAGTGTTCAAGGCCAGGTTGGACACAGGGGCTTGGAGCAACCTGCTCTAGTGGAAGGTGTCCCTGCCCGTGGCAGGGGTTGGAACTGGATGAGCTTTAAGATCCCTTCCAACACAAACCATCCTATGGTTCTATGATTCTATGATATGTATAACACAAGTGCAGAAACCTGAGCTCTGCTTGACATCACTTTTCCACTGAACTTGTAAATATTCCCTTTTCATCAAGGAAGCCCCATGAGTCATTGCTACATGTATTAAATCACACAGTGCTTAAAAATTCTGTTTCAACACTCAGGTAAAGCACAGCTTCCAAAAGCAGCACATCGAAACTCACAATGGCTTGGACAAGTTTGAAGGGCAAAACTTAGCTACCAAAAACCCAGAATGGGGCATAGAGCTGTATCTTTTCTGGTCAAAGGCTGCAACCCACTCAGTTAAAGGAAAAAGCTTTAAAAATCACATGTCACTTCAGCAGTGATAAACTCTTCTTGTTATCACTGTGATCTCTCTCATCATAATAACATACAAAAAAGCCTTAAACTTAGGTGAAGTCAATTAAAATGTATCTTCTTTCTTGATATACATGGTTCTGGGCAACCTGATCTAGCTCAAGATGTCCCTACTCATTGCGGGGGGTTGGACTAGATGAGCTTTGAAGGTCACTTCCAATATAAACCATTTTATAATTCTATAAGGAGTCTGATCAATACATAAATATAGATCTATACATGTTCAGGGAATCACAGCTTCAAGACTCCCTATTTTGTTCATTAATTGCAGCAAGCTGATTGACTTGTGTTCAAGGCCAGGTTGGACACAGAGGCTTGGAGCAACCTCCTCTAGTGGAAGGTGTCCATGCCCGTGGCAGGGGGTTGGAACTGGATGAGCTTTAAGGTCCTTTCTAGCCCAAACCAGTCTGGGATTCTATGACTCTGAATATGGGAACAAACTCCTTTTTGCAGGCTAATATTTGCTCTTACAAATATTAGGACACAGAAAGAGAATCTATATCCTGTGTTTGAAAACACCTGATGGGCTTTTTTCAGTGCTCAGTGCTTAGTTAGTTAATGATAAGCTCCACTACATTGGAACCCCAGTGAAATTTAGGAAAATACATACATTAAAATAGTCAGGCTCCAGTCTTATTTCCAGTCCTTTTTCTTTTGACAGCTTTCATTTGCTGTGGGATGTTGAATAGGAATTGGGTAGTTCAAACTCCCTGTTGGAGGGAGGCAATGTAATCCCTTTTAGCCAGGGAAGCATACAAGACTGCAGCTACACAAACCCATTCTTCAGGGATATCGCAGGGAAACTGGCTGTAGTTACAAAAATTCCCTCTAAAGGGCCGTTAGGGATTAAGCACTAAAGAGCACACGTAAAATGAGATTAGAATAAGCACACAGCTAAAGTGATTTAAAAATGCAGTTTGATAATATGTTAATACTCCTGAAAAGTCTTGACTTTATGAACATCCTGCGGTATAAAATACTGTCTTCATCAGTAATGAATCATGTAATTTAGATCTTGATTCAAGGGTAGAAATGCACATGCAATACTTGATTCATGTTTTTAAAACCAACCTTTCATTATGCCATGATTGCATCTCAATTTGAATGGGTTTAGCTAAGAAATTAAACTCAAATTATGTTAATAGACCTCAAGTTCTTGTCCATGATTTAGATGACGAACAGGACTTACTTGTTAAGTATTTTTGCTCTTTTAGCGCTTGAGAAATTCTCCAGTTGTAAAGACTCTTGGGTGAGAAACGCAACAGCCAGGTGGAAGTAGTTGTTCCAAAGCTGAAAGCCCCCAAAATGACAAGAATAGAGACCATTAATTCCCTGCAACATTCTTCTGCACACCTACAAAACAACTTGGAACTATCTAAATTATGCACATAAATATGTCAAGGAGAAAAAAGCAGACACCACCGAGATGGTGCTTCTTGATGTATTCTTAGTACATATCCACGGCATGTTTATGTTTCCATGAAACATTTCCCATCCACAAATCCTTATCGATTGTGTTCGGACGATGTAAGGAAAATTAAATGTGAATATATAATATGAGAGACATGAATAAAGGATCCTGAGCAACTGACCTAAATTCCCGCTGAGACGCTGAGTCTCAAGCTCCATGCGTGAGGCATTAATTCTCCTAAAGCAGGTAGAGAAGAAAGGGGGAGAACACCCCTTTGATGCTGTTCCTGAAGGAAAGGAGGAGTTTTCTGTGATGCTTTGGGTAAGACTTGATACTCTTCTATCACTCTATGATGCTCTTCTAGGACAAGACCCACAAGTGGATCATATGTCCCTGTGAAGCCTGAAATGACTTAACTGGGCTAACAGGTAAACCAAGGGTTCACAATGACATGCTTCCACCCCAAAATTACACACTAAGGGTAGGAACTTATTCCAACATCAACATTAGTCCCCAAGACACCCGTGTTTGCTTTTTTCCTTACCTGCAACTCAAAGTTGGCTTGATCAAGAAATTTCTTGTTCAGCATATCTGCATACTGATTAATTGCTCGCAGGAAGACTCTGAAAGATCAAGAGAAAATGACATAATTACACATTTCTTCTGTGGCACCTTTGTACATTTGCCATCCCAATTAGGCAGAACTCCGAGTCTGTCTGGAAAGTGAAGTCTGTAGCTGTTACTTGAGCAGCAATGTGATCTCACCGTGGGTAAGTGTACAGAATTATATGTAGATGTTCTCCAAATTAATCAAGTAAATTAGCATATGCAGAAACACAAGGAATTGCTTTGGATAAAATCACTTGTCTTTAAAATATGTCATGATAATCAAGAGATCATTAAAACTTCAGTTTGTTAGGAAAAAAGTATATAGATTTTCAAAGTGGCAAATTGTGGTGTTGTATCTAACCTAGAACTGTTTTCAAACTGATTTTACATTTTCAAACTGAAACAGGGGAGATTTAGATTAGATATTAGAAGCTCTTCCCTGTGAGGGTGCTGAGGCGCTGGCACAGGGTGCCCAGAGAAGCTGTGGCTGCCCCATCCCTGGCAGTGTTCAAGGCCAGGTTGGACACAGGGGCTTGGAGCAACCTGCTCTAGTGGAAGGTGTCCCTGCCCGGGGCAGGGGTTGGGACTGGATGAGCTTTAAGGTCCCTTCCACACAAACCAGTCTGGGATTCTGTGATTCCAGACGTGCAACTGGCTGTATGTTAACTTGCAGGTCAAACAAAACAAGGCAAACACTGTTTTACTTATGGCACAGTAACATATAGAAACACCATGGAAGGACAATCTCCGAAACATTGCTCAGTGCTCTACTTCTAAGATGTTAATTTAGTAGCCAGTGTACTCCTACAAGGGATGCTTCTTAAATTGCAATAGGAGTTGGCTTGACAAGCTTTAAAAAGAAAACCAAATGGTACAGTGGAAGTAGGTCACTACATATTCATGGTGCTGAACAGTAAACATATTATTCTTCAGTACCCTCATCTCCATTGTCAAAACAAACATTAGATTCCTCCTGAAAACTTAGAATGTATGCAATGAAAGTGCCAGCTAATGCCCAGACAAATGAGCTTGTCTTTGGAGCAGACTGTGGTAGATATTTATATCTCCTCAAAGTCCCAGCAACGATAAAGACTACTCAGAACACGTCCTACCTCCCCCCACCCATAGCAATTTTTAAGGAGAGAGTTCACTATTGAATGCAAAATAACCAAGTTTAATCTTCCTACAGGCTGACACTAAAGTATCAGGATTATTTAAAACAAACCACAAGAGGCAGTTAGAAAGGTCTTTTACTGAATTTAAGGTACTGAGTGTTCTCTCCTGAAAAAAACACTAATATTTAGCTAAATGTTTGGTACCCCAAGAGAAATGAAACACGGGCACCAGGATGCCAAGAGAGATTATCTGTGTATACTAAATTAAGAAAGAAGGCAAAAATTGGATGCAACAGGGTTGTATCTGCCCTATAAAGTCAGATCACCCCCACAGTAGCGTAATGGAGAAGGAATGTAGCCAAATGTGAAAAACGAAATTGGAATTCTAAGAGAAAATACAAAAGAAAATTGGTAAGATTGAAGAATAAATAAAATACATGTAGGTATACACACATCCATGTGTTTCACTATATCACTTTTTACATCTAAGAGTCATTATATATATTTATACCTAAGAAGTCATCCAGCAGAAGCAGAGATGCATTTCAGGCACAGCACATCTGTGCATTTGTCAGTGCATAGATTTGGAAACAACTTCATTAAGATACTTTATAAATGAGATGAATTTAGCACACACACTACTACACTGCAGATATATGTATTTTAGATCTATGACTCAATTACTGAGCTGTAGCATACACTGAGATTGAAACTGAAGTTATCCATGTATTCAGACTATCAACAGTTTGATAGGTAGACTTATACCCTGGTTTGTTTTGTGGTTATAAAGTCTGATAATACTCTGAGATTCGTAAGTCTTCCTAGAAGAATTGGTAATTTAACATAGCAGGAAGTGCCATCTAATGCTCCTTGCCTTACCAAGATAAAATCAGTTCCAACACAGGGAGGATTATGCCTACAATTGAATTACGTTGCCTCCAGACATAACTGTAATGTATTCAATCTACTCCATCTAATTAAGCTTTGGAACAATCTCATTACTTTATATACCATTATTTTTCTTTCAATTTTACCTCTCATTTTTCCCCTGTATTAATCTTAGCGAATCCCAACAAAGAACAAATAATGCAGGATCTACTGTACATGCCAAATGCAAAAGGACCGTGGCACAGCACATCTGTGAAGCTGCAGCTGTAATTGAACAGCACCATCCCCTCACAGCCCGCGTGTTACCTCTCTAATCTGGCTGCTGTAGGAAGGTTCCTCCTTCTTTCTACAGAAGAACACCAAAAGAGATGCAGAGATTTAAGTGCTGATTTTGAATTATTCAAACCCCATTTTAATTTGGGTTTGATTTGATGACACACTCAATCCTTCCACTACTGGATCAAGCGCTTCCTAATGTATGACAGTGAAGGAAGCCCAGGTCTTGTCCCAGCGCAAGTCAACGGAACAGTATTTTTATTGTAACAGTGTATCTTGGGTTCAGACAGGGAAGATTTGGGTTGGATATGAGGAAAAAGTTCTTCCCTGTGAGGGTGCTGAGGCGCTGGCACAGGGTGCCCAGAGAAGCTGTGGCTGCCCCATCCCTGGCAGTGTTCAAGGCCAGGTTGGACACAGGGGCTTGGAGCAACCTGCTCTAGTGGAAGGTGTCCCTGCCCATGGCAGGGGTTGGAGCTGGAGGAGCTTTAAGGTCCCTTCCAACACAAACCAGTCTGGGGTTCTCTGATAATAGTGAAGAGATGTGTCAGCCGAGAAAAGCAGTAAGTATTTCTCCCTGGAGTATTCAAACACCATCCTGTGACTGAGCTGCAAGTCAATGAAAAAGAATCAGAAGAAATAATGGACACAGGGCTGCAGGGCAGCAGTGCAATAGTTGGGTTAGCATTGCCTCACTGTTTTGGTAGAATACTCTGTCATATGGTCAACCAGACAGGCACAAAGATGACTACCCTGAAGTGAGCATTTGGATAGAAAAGAATTGTGCTTGAGGAATTCTTGGCTGTAATCCAGGGAATGGTACATTAAACCTGTGGTAACAACTGCAGCTCATGAATGTAAAAACGGTTCAGGTTGATTCCCAAATAAAATCCAAAACAGAAAGCAGACAAATTCGATGAATCATTCCAGGTGTTAGTGTGATTCTGTCCCTCCTCCCAAGCAGGTACTGACAGTTTCCAGTAACTTGACTGTCAAAGCTAGAGAAACTGAAAAAACACTTGAGGGAAACGTGGCTCTTCAGAATAGGCAGGATTAAAGCAAACACATCAGTTCTGTACTGAACAATAAGCTGGCTGCTGCTAAAACACCTAAGGATGAAAGGTGTGCTTGGACATCACTGGGCCAACGGACAAGGAATCAAAACTATCTCCTGTGCTCAGATGGATAACATCAATCTCCAGTGGCACACTTTATCTCGCCGTAATTAATAATGATGATTAGTTTCCAGTTGCATGTGCATAAAAAGAAGTGCTTTTCTTGAAGTGTAGTTTCAGTTAACAAAAGAATGTATTATCTGCGTCAGGAAAAGCCACAGAAGTTAAACCTTGAGAAAGAGAGAAGTTCAGAGACTGGAACCGACCACAATGTACTCCACTGCAGTGCCAGGGTGTCACAGACAGCAACAAAATCTAATGCTAATATGTAGGAATAAATTTGTTAGCAAAAAGACTTTATCAACCCAATTAAAAGAAGGAAATTAGCATTTCCTATGATGTGATTGGAATAGGAGGAATATGATTAGAGAAGGAAATCACTCCAGGATATGTGAGGGACAAATGACCATTGCTAACGGGTAAGTATCCACCTAGTAACAAAATTAACATCCTGGACAGATAAGGGGTTTGTGTGCTGAGCCCCTGGGGATAAGTGGTGCTGGGGATGGCTCCCAAATGCCATCAGCAGCCTTCTGTTGTAGTTAAGTCCTCTGAGGTAGCGACTGTCTTCTTATTCTGTCTTTAGATAGCTTCCATTACCATGAGGTACAAGAGGAACAGGGCCGTGTTCAAGGCCAGGTTGGACAGAGCCTTGTGTGACTTGGTCTAGTGGAAGACATCCCTGCCCGTGCCAGGGGGTTAGAACTGGATGATCTTAAGGTTCTTTCCAACCCAAACCCTTCCATGATTCTATGATTCTATGAGGTCTTACACCACCAGCAGGATTTCTTGGTATTTTATCCCTGTTTATGTACTTCCTAATGAGACCCCTTTATTGGTTCTTCATAAGAGCAGAAGGAATAACGAATTCCACAAACACACGGGGGAATATTTCTTCTTATCTACTTAGCCCAGGAAAGGCCTCAACTGGAATATTGTTCAGTTGAAGTCATTACACATCAAGAGCGACACCAAAATATGGTGGAGAGCTCAGGTGAGAGAAGCAAGACGACAAGAGATGCAGAAAACCACGGCATAGGTTAGACACTAGGAGACACTTTGTGATGCTAAGGATGGGTCATGGAGAGCTGAAGTTCTCAAGGAAACAAACCCCAAAAGCAGGTTAAACAGATACCTGTGATCTGTTTGGGCATCATTCACTCATCCTCCCCCAGGCAAAAGAACTGACTAGTGCTAATTTCTCCAGTGATTTCTCCCCAGTTATAGCTCTTAATCCAGAGTCAGGCCTTCAGATCTAGACTTCAGATGGAGATAGCAAAGGGAGAAGGAGACTTAATTTCTAAGTTTAACAGTAGCGCCAAACAACTTATTTTTTCCTTCCTTCTCACGTTCATTTTATTTCCTTCACTCTCTCTTATTAGCCCAGCACCCCAATTTGCTTGTCTACCCATGTTTTATAATACTCTCTGCCCCATCTTCTTTCACTCAGCTTCTCACATCGTTGGAAAGTATATGCAGAAGCTAAAGGAGCTGCGGAAAGCTGGATACGTTCTTACAGTATATTCCATTTTGTACATTTAGGTAGCTCTAGTATCCAGGGATGCAGATTTATACTATAAGCACTTATACAAAATACTTCTGACAGGAAAATAAGGAACAATACAAGCTACAAATGTACTCGCCAGTATTTTTCCTTAAGAGAACATCAAAAAAGAAGAACTAAAGAATGAGTGAATGACTTCCCCAATGACAGAATAATTATCCAAACAAGAATATACAGATTCAGCTTGAAAGAATTGAGGCTTAGCTGATAATTCAGTAAAAGAGAGGGAATTTGGAGTGAGGTTATAAGAGGCGCTATTATGATGTCATTTCACTTAATTTAGATGGAAGGATAATGAATGCTTTATTACAGCTGATCACCCTTCCTGCACATCATCATGCTTTCCATGCTTGGGCTTTTGCTTCTCTGGGAGACAAATTTACTGTGCACAGAGGAGAAAGACTACTCTTATCTTGTCAGCCTGTGTGTGAAACAACAGACCTGGACCCTGATATCCCAAACCTGAGCAAATGCTTGCTACGGCATGAATAGCAAAGCCTTCTTTTAAACAGCAATCACTGCAAATACCTTCAAATTCTCTGTCAGCATCTCGGTGTTGCAAAGCACAGTTCAGCTTTAAACAACTTTTTACTTACATATGAACTAAACCCGGTCATTTCATACACTCCTATAAGCACTTCTCTATTGGCCCTGCATGCAGTAGGGTGACCACCCAATTATTTTAACCCTGGAATATAGAGAATAGGTAAGAGCCTCATATGGGTATTTTGTACAAGTCAAGTGGAAGTCTAAATCATTACAATGAGTGAGCAGGAAGGTACCTGCCCTCCTTGCATCTCCCCCCACTTCCCTCCATTCCCAAATTCCCTCTCTTTTAATTCCTGGTGATGTTCTTACTATTCATCCATCTTCAACCTCCTGGGCTGAAAACCGCCCAGCCCAAAAGAAGGTTTCCAAGATCCTTTTCATTTTCCATGTCTCTGTATGATACTTCTCTGTCCAGTCTACATCTCTCCCTCTCTTAAACAAAGAAAACTGTTTAAAAGATCCCTTGTAACATTCACTAATTCATCAGGCTAAAGAACAGTCACAACTTTAAAAAAGGATAAACAGAAGAAACAACCCCCTTGATCACTTGCTTTCTTTTGAATTACAATTCCTGGGCTGACTCTGACGATAGCACAGAGTAATCCCAAAGAAGACCTGCTACTAAATACTTCCATTAGCATAATCTCCTCCTAACGTCTGCTCCGCACTGGCACAGGTGCACAGTGTCACTTTATTAACCTAGTTTCTAATAAATATTTCAGAAATGGTTTTAGCATATTATCTACAAGCACTGACACCCCTTCCCTCATTCACATTCTGTGCTGTGTGTCCTCTAGAACAATGGGGACACGTGAATGAAAAATCACTGCGAGTTACCACGTTCTGAAGGACACACTTGTGCTGTGACTACCAATAACAGGAAAAACATCTTATTTTTCACCCCCACCTTGGTAATACAGCCATCTCACTCTTAATACACCTGACAAAACAACCCTCTTGGAACGGACAGGCAGGAGCGTTACAGCACTGAACAATCAAATGATAAAGCTTACACAAATAAGCAAAGACTTGGATTTCCATCCCATCCAGACATCCTTGCTGTGCCTAGATGGCAACCAGATGGATCCTTGCTGATACACTTCAGACACCAGAGGGGAGATTGGGATGAGCTCTGAGGCAGAAGCTCTTCCCTGTGAGGGTGCTGAGGTGCTGGCACAGGGTGCCCAGAGAAGCTGTGGCTGCCCCATCCCTGGCAGTGTTCAAGGCCAGGTTGGACACAGGGGCTTGGAGCAACCTGCTCTAGTGGAAGGTGTCCCTGCCCGTGGCAGGGGGTTGGGGATGGATAAGCTTAAGGGCCTTTCCAGCCCAAAACCAGTCTGGGATTCTGTGAAAATGGATGGAACTTCCTGGCAAAAAAGAGCATCCTTTGTACAACTTCAGCACCAACACAGCACTCACCTTGAAGCACAGTTGTGTGTTTAATGGGCTTAGCGTAAAGCCAGATGGAAACTTTAGACTCTATAGTCTTGTTCAAATGTGTTAGTAAACTTTGTCTCCTGAAATTTTCTCTAAGATGTAACTCCAACCATGGACATAACCCCATGTACTAAACTTCACCACCCAGAGAATTTTATGACAAAGTAATAAAAGCTTGGAAATAGTGTTTTCTAATTGAAATACTAAAAGAAAATTTAATTTAGGAGATTTTAGCTAAGGCTACATTGGGAAAAGAGCATCTACTGCAAATGGACATCATTATTGTTCCTCTAACCCAGAAGTTAACATTCTGAAGGAAGAAGACTTCCTGACTTCACAGAGACTGTTCCTATTACGGTACTTGCCAAAACCTTGAGATAGAGCTTGTAATTTAAAACAAATGTAATTTGTTGTAGTGCTGCTGGAAGGAATCTCTGCAATCAGGTTAGCTATTAAACAAGCAGTTTTCATCATCATGTGCAGTTCAATAAAGTGCAAAAAGTCTTCGTTGCGGTACAGATATCATCACCCCTTCCTTGGGTACAAAACATCCCTTCCACCAAGTGTGTGACCACAGTGGACAGCTTAATGGGTTCTCCTAATTGGAGACTGGTGGCCAAGGCTGGTGCATCTCTCCCAACCTGCTCTTTACAAGGCCAACAGCTCCTGGGGTGCAAATGGATGCTGAAATGGGCTCTGACATTCCAAACAGAGAAGGAAGATGGTTTTCCTTGTACCCTCACCATGCAAGAGGCCTTGTAGGCTATGAACAATGCACAGTCTCTTGAATAATCATGGACTGGTTTGTGTTGGAAGGGACCTTAAAGCTCATCCAGTCCCAACCCCTGCCCCGGGCAGGGACACCTTCCACTGGAGCAGGTTGCTCCAAGCCCCTGTGTCCAACCTGGCCTTGAACACTGCCAGGGATGGGGCAGCCACAGCTTCTCTGGGCACCCTGTGCCAGCGCCTCAGCACCCTCACAGGGAAGAGCTTCTGCCTCACATCCAACCTAAATCTACCCTCGTGATAAGATGACCAAGATGTCATCTTTGTTCTTATTTTGGGTTGATCTCACATGAGAATTTAGCTCTTTCTTGCAGTGATAAAAATCAATAAAGCAGAAGATGTTTTTTCCTATCACACTGCTTCCTCAAAGAAGCATTCAGTCTGGAAAGAGAAATAATTAAAGAGAGAGAAGCAACCCATGGGAAGCACTGGAAAGGATGCTGCAGGTTAATTTTCCTGCAAAACTGGAAGCTCAGACTGAATTTGGCAAAAACTTTTCCAATACTTGACAGTGTCTCAGGATTTGGGAACCTCTCTAATTTTCCGCTGACAGCACTGTCCTCTGGTACCCATTCCCATGCATACCTAGATGTGAATACAGATTAAGGCTACTTTAGGTACTTATGGATAAATCAATAGAATTGATTCCCTCTGTTTCAGATTCTTTGGCATTTTCCTCAATCTCACAATCAATTGTGAAGACAATTGCAGCTGGCTAAACAAATGTCATAATGCCACTTGAAAAAGAATCTCTATTTCCCTGCGGGTATTTAATTACTTTATCCGAGTCCATCACAGAATACTAATGAGGAGATCTCATGTAAAAGATGAAGAAGGTGTTTGAAGGTTAGTTTAACACCTCTTCAGTGATGCTGGGGTCACAAATCAGGTGTGCTCAGCAGCTCAGTTTGCTGAAGAGGTCTCTTCTCCTTGTCCATCACCCAAAATACAAAGCTCATTGTGATGCCTGAGGATAGAAAGCTTCCATAGGAGCTGAAAAGAATTTGGCTTTTAGTCACAGAATCATAGATTGGTTTGCGTTGGAAAGGACCTTAAGATCATCCAGTTCTGAGCTGCTGCCATGGGCAGGGATGCCTCACCCTAGACTACATAGTCCTACCGACATATATATAGAGAGAGGACATAGATAGTCCTATGCTTTACTATTGCATAGTAGAATACAACTATATAGTATAATAGTAATAATATATTGCTTTTATTGTCTAACTACAAAGAGTCACAAACATGAGACACTGAACTCCCACAAACTCAGGATCTACCACCCAATACACACACCCAAGAAGCGACTCCCTGGGAAGAGGTTAAAATGTGGTTTCTCGTAGCAGATGAGCAGATAACCCCCAGCAGCTGCTCTGCTTTGCTGTTCCACGGGTGCTTATGTGCCTGACAGCTTTGTGAAGGGATCACTAATGCTGGTAAAGTAAAAAAACCTTGCTGAGCTTTAGGTAAGCCTGAATCCGATCCAAAGTGTGGCTCTCCAACACTGCAGTGACACAAAACGTTTTAAGGAGGCAGTGGGGTATGTGAGGAGGGAGCGAAGCGAGACGGGAACAGCTCTTACTGCCTGTACAGACTATTGCTCCCCTAACCCAGCTATTAACCTTTGGACATGATCAGTGGTTTGCTATTCTTCTCATTTCTCTGGCAGGCTCCTGTCTGATACTGTTTGTAGCAAGGAGACAGGAGGGGAATAAATGCTTCAATATGTTGCTTCAATACTTGCAGTAACAGAAATCCTCCCTGCACGATGCCCAGCAGGAGCCCGGCCCTTCTGTGATTATCAGCGGGGTTTGGGCTCCTGTGGAAAGAGTTAATGTGTCCTGCAAAGGAACAGCCACAGATGACACAGCACAAAAATTGGGCTTGCAAGGCAGAAAATAACATTTATAATGTAGGTTTCTTTCTGTTTACTGCATTCTCCTTATTTTGGGGAAGCTCAGAAACACCAACTACCTCCAACTACCTTCAGCGTTCATTTCATCCTTACTAGGCATGAGTTTTCCCCAGCTGATTCAGGTTAGATCTAAGGCAGAAGCTCTTCCCTGGGAGGGTGCTGAGGCGCTGGCACAGGGTGCCCAGAGAAGCTGTGGCTGCCCCATCCCTGGCAGTGTTCAAGGCCAGGTTGGACACAGGGGCTCAGGGGGATGCAGCACGCAGCTAATACAACCCCCACTATGCCCCAGCCTTACCAGGGATGAAGAAGATTATAGCTTGGAAGCATCACCGAAGCTCACCCATTCTCCAGGGAAGGCTGAGCATCTCTGTACACTTATGTGACAAAATATGAGCTTCAGAAGCCTTGCAACTGGGTCCTCCAGAATGAATTCTGTTTCTCTGCGGCTTCTTTCATGCAATACTTTGACTTCACTCTTTCAGTTAATCCTGAGGAATCTCTTTAAGCTATTAAAATATGCTACATGGATAAAGTATTTTTAAAACTACAGGAAACCTTCAGGCTTTTGAAATACAAATAGTAGCTTGGAAACCCTTTTCTTAGTGGAACATTAGACTAATATGTTATTTCATGGAATCCCAGCCTGGTTTGTGTTGGAAGGGACCTTAAACCTCATCCAGCTCCAACCCCTGCCACGGGCAGGGACACCTTCCACTAGAGCAGGTTGCTCCAAGCCCCTGGGTCCAACCTGGCCTTGAACACTGCCAGGGATGACAGCTGAGTTAGTAAGACACCCTAATAACCTAAAGGCACGTCTACCATACATTGATCCTCACCTTTGCTAAAGCACAACCACATAGAAGTCTGCTCTAATGTGGACACAGCAAAATCCTAAGGCCAAATACTAAGGCAGTTCATTTACTATGTCCAAAAATCAACACTTTGAATTTGAAATGACCCCATTTTGGAAAGCTCCTGACTCCAGCAGCATTGCTGGACACCAGAAAATAGGAGAACCATCAAGCCCAGGGTGCAGATGCTGCAGTACACTGTGGGCAGCGCCAGGACCATTCACTCACACACAGGGCTCTGCTGTGAATGTATTTCGAAGCCTCACCAGGACAAGACAGCCAGTCAGTCACTGCACAAAAATCAATGCCACTGGACCACTTTCCCTGGACCGGGTTAAAGTATAGTTGGGCAAAAGGCCCACATAACATTCATGCACCACTTATGCTCCTTTTAGTCTCTCCTCTGGCCTGAATTACACATTCTGGCTATCTCTAGACAGAGAATTTATAATGCCAGTGGCATTGAAAGAAAGCATCATCTCTATGAGCAGGCTGTAATTATTTTATGGGCTCATAGGGGAAGGAGAAACTAAGCAGAGAAAAATCCAGACTCCCCCCAACGCTAGGCTTGCCCACCCCAAAAAACCCAACCCAACAAAACGTTAACACTGATTTCTTTTGTAAGTGGTTGGGAATATAGTGACATCCAAATGTTTCCTAATCTTACACAGCATAATATTAGAGAATCAATAGAATCCCAGACTGGTTTGTGTTGGAAGGGACCTTAAAGCTCCTCCAGCTCCAACCCCTGCCACGGGCAGGGACACCTTCCACTAGAGCAGGTTGCTCCAAGCCCCTGTGTCCAACCTGGCCTTGAACACTGCCAGGGATGGGGCAGCCACAGCTTCTCTGGGCACCCTGTGCCAGCGCCTCAGCACCCTCACAGGGAAGAGCTTCTGCCTCAGAGCTCATCTCACTCTCCCCTCTGGCAGGTTCAAGCCATTCCCCTTGTCCTGTCCCTACATCCCTTGTCCAAAGCCCCTCTCCAGGCTTCTTGTTGGCTCCTTAAGGTATTGGAAGGCTGTTCTAAGGTGTCCCCTTAAGAAGCCTTCTCTTCTCCACGCTCCTGGAGGAATATAAGTTCCTGTAGGAATACGTTTCTAATTCAAGCATACATAACTCTGGATATTTACAAACAAATGGGTTGTTTGCCTGATGTAAAGGCCCAAATCAAAAAGGTCCAAGTACCAAGGAGTAAAAAGACATTAGCTATAGTGCAGAAAAATGCCAACTTGCTTAACATTTCTCTGTACTGACCTGTCATCAAAAAAGCATCTAGAGGAACACAAGTCTTTCCAGCCTCCTCACACCAGGATGTCTGTATTACAGACTCACACTAAGCCAATACACAACTGCTGCATCCTTTGATTTCCCTGAGGTTGAAGCAGTAACACATACATAAGGTTGCACTTGAGGGCCATGACACAGTGATCAACACTAGCAGCAACTACAGCTACCAGGTGTAGGGTAGGCAGAGGCAACCAAGACACCCGTGAGGATGAAAGCTTGTTTGGAAGCAGCTGGATTTTCCTGACTCCCAGTAATGAAGCTGTTGCTACAACATCATGTAAGCGCCAGCACCACTAAGCCAGGACAGATCTGAGCGGGATGCAGGGATGAACAACAGGAGCCTTTTGATGGAGAGAAGGATGCTGGCACTGCAGCGATTCAGGAAAGGCAGGAACAAGGCTGCTTTTAGAATGGATATTGATACTGCCACGGATAAGACTTGCCAGCATTTTCAAGTCCATCTGCAGCAGACATTATGCGAGGTCTGGCAACAGCAAGAAGCTATGTAGGACAACACTGAACAACCAGAGGATTTGTCAAGGGTTTGTATCAGGTAAAAAACCCTGTTTCCTGGGGTTTTTTGCATATACTAGCAGATAAATTAAAAGCAGAGTGGCATGCACAGGTTGTTCAGATTTTATGTCATTTCAGCTTTCACTTCAGTGATACCCAAACTGTAATCGCTGAGAACAGACACTACAAGTGGCTGCAAAGGGCACACAAAGCCATGATAGCATCTATAGTGGATTCAGTCCCAAGCTGCAGCATTACACCATCAACACAAAAGCCTGCAGAAAGGGTTTGGTTTTGATCACACCGATAGGCCACAGAGATTTGAGAGTCACTGCTGAAGAATCAGGGGATATTGTGGTGAATGTGTGTGCTATTTGGGCTTCCCTCAGCTCCTCCAGGTTTTCAGTGGGAAACAGTATTTTAAAAGAAAAGATGTAACAAAGTGTTTTATAAACTACAGCAAAAATAAATCCTTTTTTTCCCCTAAAAACACCAACTGAAATAAAGCTTTTTTCCCCATATTTTAAAGAGTCTTTCCCTTTTTCCCTAGATTTATTAGAAAGAATATCCTCTCCCTTTGCTTATTAGGTTGAGTAATTTAAATTTTACTGGGAGAAATAGTGAAAGGGCTTTTATTATCTCTATTTTTAGCTTTATCTATGTTCATATTTGATCTGCTATATTGCAGTTGCAGAATTCTCACTTTATGCATACTTACAAGTTGGATATCTCCTCTCCCCCCACACAGTGCACGTGAAGGTGCAAGCAAGCCTTGCAAACTGTGATTTAGTTCCATACATAAGAGAGCATTAGATGATGATACCATAAAATCATAGAACCCCAGAGTGGTTTGGGTTGGAAGGGACCTTAAAGCTCCTCCAGCTCCAACCCCTGCCACGGGCAGGGACACCTTCCACTAGAGCAGGTTGCTCCAAGCCCCTGTGTCCAACCTGTCCCTACATCCCTTGTCCAAAGCCCCTCTCCAGGTTTCCTGTAGCCTCTTTAGACACTGGGGCTGCTTTAAGGTGTCCCCTTCAGAAGCCTTCTCTTCTCCAGGCTGAACAAGCCTCAGTGCTCATACTACTCAAATCCTCTTTGTGTAACAGGGAATATATTGATTCAAGTTGCATCCACTCAAATTTTTAATTCACAGAATCATAGGATGGTTTGGGTTAGAGGGAGACCATGAAGATGACAAAACTATAACATATTTATTCCCAAGGCATCATTAAATGCTTAAGATCCAAATGCCATTAAAAAGGGACAAATACAGATTTCTGCAGTGACCCTCTGTGATTCTAACTCTTCAAGCGTTGACATTTTCATCAGAAATTACTTCATTTGCTTTAGTGAAGCTGCTTGCTCACAACTGGGGCCAGAAACGCTGGTTAGAGCTTCTCACCTCTCGTGGAATGAGCAAACATTACTAATGCACACTTAGTCAACCAGGCCTCGTTACACAAGCTCATTAAAAATACTCCCATTAAAAATACCACGTTACAGCCCAGCTACAAATAAATGTTATTTTCACTGTGCCACAGTAGGATAATTTAATTGTACAGAAACACAAAGACAGGAGAAAAAACAACCCGTTGGTCCAAATGAACCCTACACGTATTATTTCTGCAAGAGACTCTCTTAATTGCAATTCTGCATTCAGAGACCAACCCCGCACTTTGTTCTTAATTTGTATGTAGTATAATGGATGTGTTTTAAATTAGTCAAAAGAGTAAATATTAGTCTGTGACAAATCATAATTACTGGATGATCATAGCTGTAGAAATTAACTTCTGCTAAGAAGTGTTCAGATATGGCAAACACAGATTAGTTTTTCATAGAATCCCAGACTGGTTTGTGTTGGAAGGGACCTTAAAGCTCATCCAGCCCCAACCCCTGCCACAGGCAGGGACACCTTCCACTAGAGCAGGTTGCTCCAAGCCCCTGGGTCCAACCTGGCCTTGAACACTGCCAGGGATGGGGCAGCCACAGCTTCTCTGGGCACCCTGTGCCAGCGCCTCAGCACCCTCACAGGGAAGAGCTTCTTATCTCCCACCTGAACTTCCCCTGTTTCAGTTTGAACCCATCACCCCTTGTCCTATCGCTACAGGCCCTGATGAAGAGCTGCTCTCTACAGCACAGTAAATTGAGGTGTCATTTTGTGTTTTCAAAATGAGTTAAAACAATATTTACAGGGACAGGTCCAGACAAAAACAGCTCTTAAGAGCAATCTTAAGAATGTTTTAGCATGTTGCTTTGCCTAAATTAATGGGAACTTCATTGGGAATAGCAACAGGAACAATTATATGTTATTTCTGACTTAGCACACCTGTATTTGGAGTGATGAGGATGGAAGATACTGCAAATCAATAGGGATGGGTGACTCCAGAATAGGGAATAAAATTGCCTCAGTAATTTCACTGCTCATCCTGCCCTGAAGATGCAGGGAAGAACAACTCATCATCCAAGTGCAGATTAATGAGCACAGACAATAAAGATCTTGAGCAAAATGAGAAGCAAGTTCATATGTGGAGAAATAAGTTATTTGGAGAAAACAACACACCTCTTTTCTATATGAATTAGCAACGACTGAACAGAATGGAGACCTTTCCTATGCAAGACAGCCACAATCCCCATGATAACCTCAAGAGATTGTGAGTCCCACAGTACATGCTCCAACCTGGGACCTCAGTGAGGGAAACACGTGGCAAAGATCAATATGGGAGGAACACAAGGGAAGCAAGGGAAGACAGATGGCTGATTGGGAACTAACAGGGTGTTGAACTCCTTTGAGATATCAAACCTTCTCTACTGATCCCATTTTGTACATCAGAAGCTGCTACTGAGAAGCAAACGACTTTCCATCTATAAAGACCTGCCCTGTATGCAGTGCGAGTCCAGTTTTGACTTTCCTACTAAATAAAGGCAATGTGCCCTCAGGTGAAACCTGCAAACACAAAACCAAGCACAACCAGCGTTAACCCTGCAAGAGGAAAACGCTGGTGTGATGATGTACGAACAAAAAACAAGGTATGAATGTTTTATCTTTTGTTTGGTGTTAGAGGATAAACAAGAATTTGTTCTTTCACCTGGAACTGCAAAGGTAATCATTGCTATTGCCTCTGACAATAGCAGAAACCTCATTTTCTCATGCTTTGAGAAGACTCAACACCCAAAAGAGTATGATCGATCAGGGTGAGGAGTGAACCCTTGCTTCCCTACCTCCTCCCCAGCTCAATTCAATATTTTCTCCTTTTATGTAAAGAACAGTCAATAGGCACATCACTGCCCATGTGCTGAGACGTAATTATTCAACTCAGCAGCAGGATGGCAGGGATACAGAATCAGAGAATGGTTTGTGTTGGAAGGGACATCCAGTTCCAACCTCTGCCACAGGCAGGGACACCTTCCACTAGAGCAGGTTGCTCCAAGCCCCTGTGTCCAACCTGGCCTTGAACACTGCCAGGGATACGTGTGTGAAACCCTTAATTGAGGGGGAATACAGTAAAAAACCTGGTGGACCTGGGCTGAGAAGTTTGAGGGTGCTGCCAGACCAGTGCAAGGACTCTGCTGATGGACCCTTCTTTTCTGTGGGACTCGCATGGAAGGCCCAACAGACACCTTGGTTCAGCAAAATCAAAGCCAAGCAACTATTCCTCAGTCTATAACCAGCTCCTCAAATGGGACAGCAAACAAGGACGTCTTCCCAACAGCATTCCGGGTCAGTGAAAGCCCTGCACATCACTGGTGGTTTGCAGTTATATTCTTTGACTGAGGGAAAGCTCTTGCATCGCATTTGAAGGAATCTTTGTCTAAACTAAAAATAACAGTAATAAAAGGCAAAGCTGAAAGAAAAGTGGGGTGAGAAGAAGAAAAGATCATCTCTCCCCCACATTCCTCCTCCCAGCCTCTGCAGCTAAAGCTGCTCGCTCCAGACAATCTGCTGTGCTGCTTCCAAAGCGTGTTGTTATCAATCTATGTCTCTAAGCATAGCTTTTAAAACCAGTAAGGAAACGGGAGATCAAGACCAGTGCTCTCAGTAGCTGAACTGAACTCAGTTCAGAACTGGTAGCTGAGTAGTGAACTCAGCAGGGTATCACTTGCAGAAACCATCCAGTGCCCTGTCTGGTTTTGTGCCCCACATTTAGTGTGTAACAGGCAACAGCCCATTCATGCAACTCCAGCTTTAAACAATAGATTTAAACTTAGAAACATCTGAAACTGTGGGACTATGTCTACAGCAGCTTCCCACGACTTCTCCTAGGGAAGAAGTGCTATGGGAATAAACCCCTACACTTAAGCCCCTTCCCCAGCTGACAGAGAACCCTGAAGGATGTGCCATCTCCTCCTGGGTACCAGCGCACGCACCAAAGGAGATGTGTAAGGAGGGCATCTTATGGCACAGGAAAGGTAATTAAATAAGAATTCTAGCTTATAAACGTGTAAAGTATCCCACCAGAGCTCCAGCTGTGCCAAGCAGACAGTTTTACACCTTGCTTGTCTTCCTGCATGCATGCAAAGTATGTAAGTAACCACCTCAAACCTGGGAAACCAGCTTTCCACACAGAAAGCTTCACTTGGAGAAAAGAACTGAAGAAGTCTGACTATATAACATTTATTTCAAATTAATTTTCTGCCATCCAGCTACAGCAGTTCATTCTCCCCTCTGAATAGGATCTAATACGATCTAATAGGTGATAAATCAGTTTCCTGTTTTAGGGCATTAAGAAACTGCAGTGATATGTTCTGCTAGACCAGTGAGGTCTACAGCACTCTGTTCCACACCAAGCGGGGCATTAAATAGCTTTAAATCACCAGGCTGTCCCTTTCCCAGCTCTGTGACCGCTCCTGCAGCTTGGAAATTTCAGACTGAGAAACCATTCTTTATGGCAAACTCTGTAGCTGCAAGCAAAGCAATTTAAAAAACACTTTAGGAGAGCAGTTCCTACATCCTGCTTCTGTTACAAATTACTTGGCGTCGGCACTTACAGAATCTGCAGTTTAAATAATACAAATGGCTTATCGAATTATCATGATGTAAACAGAGAGAAAAGTTGTTTCCTATCAACAAATCCATTATAAACTAACAACAAACCAGGATTATTTACTCAGCATCTATTCATTTCTCCTAATTTGATGCAGTTATTAGAACTGAGGCTTTACATGCAACTCACTCCAATTCTCAGGGTAGTTCAATACTGCATGTTGCCCGATCCATCTTTTTATATCAGAAAGGTGAAATAAGCACATGTGCTAACCTTGCAGTCATTATTCAGCTCTCACATGTCAGAGTGCATCTACCTCAATTATGAGGAATAACAGTTTTACAGAAAAGTTTAGATGAGGCTGATGTTTATTACCCTTGGGTCTATAGCCCATACGCTAAAGGCTTTATGTTTAAAGCTGAACAAAGCTATGGAGAAAGCATCTTCCCACAGATCCAGCTAGAAGAGGCTCCCATCCTTTATTCTCTCCCCATCTCTGACGCTGAGAGCACTCTCTCATCCATGTCAGTCAAAACCAACCAGGTTAACAGTTTATCTCAGCCACACGAAGCTATCTGAGCTCTTTCTGCCTGAATCCAGCTGGGGAATGGCTACACAAGGTGGTGTTTCGCAGCAGCCTTCCAGTACCTAAATGGGCTACAAGAAACCTGGAAAGGGGCTTTGGACAAAGGTCTGTAGGGACAGGACAAGGGGAATGGCTTTAACCTGATGGAGGGGAGACTGAGATGAGCTCTGAGGCAGAAGCTCTTCCCTGTGAGGGTGCTGAGGCGCTGGCACAGGGTGCCCAGAGGAGCTGTGGCTGCCCCATCCCTGGCAGTGTTCAAGGGCAGGGTGGACACAGGGGCTTGGAGCAACCTGCTCTAGTGGAAGGTGTCCCTGCCCGGGGCAGGGGTTGGGACTGGAGGGGCTTTAAAGTCCCTTCCAACACAAACCAGTCTGGGGGTCGATGATTCTATGAATACTCTGGAAGTGATAATCTCCAGCAGAAAGATGGATATCAGGAAGAACCACCTAAGTTGACCTTCCCCAAAGTACATGCCTCTATGGGTTGTTCAGGGTGAATGCTGCCTACAGCTATGTCAACCTTAAAAACTAAATACTACATTGACCTTCCTTAACTTTACATAACATTTTGAGTAATTTTTCCACTTACCCACCCACCCTCTGAATTGTGCTACCTCAACTAGTGTTATGGGTTAAGGTCCCTATGGGAGATGTACTAGTCACTGAACAGGAAGAGAACATCTTACGTGAAAATAATATATGATTTGAGTTCTATTCTTCACCACTGGTTGTTCAGTGCATGGGCACAGGCAAATTACTTAATTCCTCTATGAATCAACTCAAACATCTGTAAGGTCAACACAACGCAGATGATTTTTCCCAGATGCTCTGAGATGCTTACAAAAATAATTCAAATTAATATCATTGTTGCTATACAAAACCATCAGGATAAATCTTTCCTTATGGCAAACAAAGCATCTTTGACAACAGCACCCCTTTAGCAAAGAGGAGATGAATAAGTTGGTACAGTTTAATTACCCACAATGGCCACTTGTTTCAATAAATCCAAAACATGACTGCTCAGATTAAAATGTAAGAACAACAGAATATGGATATATTTTCATATAAGATTAAACTGGGCCTGTTTGTCAATGGTATATGTGTAGTAATTACCTGATAAAGAGATTTTAATGGTATTCAAGCCTCTAAATCAAATACTCAGTTAAGGGAGTGGGTTGGTTTCCTATGATAAACTAGGTATCATAATAAAATGCTATTGAAAGAAGGTCATTAGAGGATTTTAGACTGGTATTTATAGAAAATGGAAAACAAAATACTGTATTCCTGACAAAGAAATACTGGAATTTCTTGCACCTTAGACAGGCACAAGATTGGGGGTTGATTTTACACTGTAGCTAACTCATAGCGCTCTGTTACCACTTGGGAGCCAGTTCAAAAACTAAAGGACAGCAAAGTATTAAGTTAAAATAATCAAAATTGCATCCTAATTCCTCTCAGGAAATCTTCTGTTGGTGTTCATTTTCACATCATTTGCCAAGACCACATAATGCAGCAAAACCCAGTATGATGATACACCTTGAAAGAGATGCTTTTGGTACGTTACCACCTTCCCCACTGCTCTCCTGCATGCTCAGGGATAGGAAATGATTGTAAACCTGATTGTAAACTCCAGTTCTCCTGGTGAGCCCTCAAAACAGGCTATAAACCAGCTCCTGCTCCAATCTACACCATGGCATCCCCTTGCAGCAGCCCCTGGGCCTGAAGGCCATCACCTGCCTGTACAATTGATGCACACTACTTTGAAGCCTGTGTCTATCAGAGCCTTGAGTGCATTCAGAAATGAGCTGCATTGCACTTAACATATAAGCTGCTTTCTTGATGTAGCCATGACTTTACTGCTGCCATCCCTCATTAAATCTGCATTATAAATTCTCTATGTCAGTGTCTTCAAATACCTGAATTTTGACATTAGATCTGTCTTTTTTCTCGGACTTGCTACAATTCATACAACAAAAATGGACTGAGGGACTCCAAAATATGGGCTAAAATCAAAAACCTTCACAAATCTTATGTCCTGCTTAACCATTGAATATCCGTGGTAAAATACGCTTCCATAAGCAGTTTTCCTGCATTTGTGTTGGCTTCCTTGCCCATTCTCAAGAAAGATCCCTGAAAACAGGCTCAGTTACATAGAGACATAAATCTTTGCAGAACTGAGCAGGTTTTGCCAGTAGAACTTAGTGCTACTTTTTCAATCTCTTACTTTCATATCAATATAACACACTGAAATGTAGTTACAATATAAAGCAAAGTATTTACTGTGTGTTACTGACAAAAGAGAAAAAAAATAGCTGAAACCTGGAATTATTCACTCACACCATCTTATCACAGCATCCCAGACTGGTTTGTGTTGGAAGGGACCTAAGGGCTCCTCCAGCTCCAACCCCTGCCATGGGCAGGGACACCTTCCACTAGAGCAGGTTGCTCCAAGCCCCTGGGTCCAACCTGGCCTTGAATCTTGATTTTCCTAACAAAGAAGTACTATTAAACCTGGAGAGGTCTCCCCTCAGCTGTTCAATTAGACACTCAGCTGGAGCTGCTGCATCTCTGCTTTGCACACTGAGTACAGGCTGCACATCCCACAAGCCCAGCAGCTCCAGGAGGATCCACACAGGCACAGCAAGCCCAATATGCCTGAGTGCTGGAGCTGATGTGCACATGTGCTGTGGTCATACCCAGGACTTTAGGCGGCTGAGCTGCACCTCCAAGAGGCTGATGGATGATGGGAAATGCCAGGAAAGGGGGAAACAGACCAACAAAAAACCCCAAGAACAACAAAATAAAGTTATTTTTAATTTCTCCCCAGTGAAAATTAAAGAATTTGTGTAGGCAAAACGTAAATCTGTGTAAGAATGAAGTCAATAATACATGTAAATGGGTACTGCAGTGTTCTAATGGTACAGCTTCACAAAGGAAAGCATTTACAAAGGAAAGATGACATCCTTACAAGACCAACATGATGGGATCCAGCACTAGAAAACCCCTTCTGCTGCTGGTGCATCTTCAGCCCAAACATCTTCCACACCAAACTTTCTAATTGACGTATCAGATGTAGTGATACAACACAAGATAAAACCTTTACCTGGAGATCTTCTCTCCAAGCTTCAGAAGACCAAAGCATGTCAATTTCCTTTTTTCAGTTTAGAAAAGGCCTGTCGGGATTGCTGTTTCTCAGCCTAAAGCTCCTAGGAGATTCTGCAGCATTCCCAAATCCAGCACTGGCTCTGTAAGACATCTTAGAGTATTTACCATCCCCAACAGGGTTAGTCACTGCACAGAGAGAATTCAATTACTAATAAAGAGCACTGGGGAGGAGGCTAAAAAAAACCCCTAAACCTACAGCTGGTTCAGTGTCACTGCAATTTCATTTCATATCACAGATGAAAGCTCTTCCCTGTGAGGGTGCTGAGGCGCTGGCACAGGGTGCCCAGAGAAGCTGTGGCTGCCCCATCCCTGGCAGTGTTCAAGGCCAGGTTGGACACAGGGGCTTGGAGCAACCTGCTCTAGTGGAAGGTGTCCCTGCCCGTGGCAGGGGTTGGAACTGGAGGAGCTTTAAGGTCCCTTCCAGCACAAACCAGGCTGGGATGCTGTGATTTGGTGGTAACTCTTGCAGTACATGGCTTTCATCCTTTCTGACCACGCCACCCAACCAACAACTGCCATGTTACAGCCACACGAACCTCTTTGACGACCCAGATGAAGAGGACCTCTAGCTCTTCCTTCACCTAGGGAATCTCTTCTACTGCACAAGAACCTGCCATTGGCACTAACCAAGTTCTTCCAGCATTTAGTTGCTGGAATCTAACACATCTATGACAAAATACAACTCAGCCCTTCCCGATTTTCAACTGAACTAGCTGAGAAACTTGGACAATCAGTGCATACCAGTAAATCCTGTCTCATCCCAAGCCAGCTGTCTCAGGTTAACTGCAGTGTATTGCTATCATATGTCACACGCTTCCCATGAGGCTGTTTGACAGACTGGAAAGCCAGTTTTTATAGATCTGCAGGTCAATTCTCCTGATCACTCAAGTCTTGCCATTATTCTGCTCACCCCACACCTACATCTCTGCCTAGAACCCTTAGTACAAAACCTTTCTATTTATCTGCTGTAACAGAACTACCACGGTCCCCATGTTAAATCAAGGCAACTGCTGTATTTCATCTACCACTCTTGTAGAGGTAGAATTCCGGTGTCAGAACAAGAGAGCAGCTTTAACAGCAACGTGTAAGTGAAAGGGATTAGGTATTTTCCAGGTGAGAGAGCAGCATGCTCTGGATCCAAACTCCCTGGACCACACAGGGCAAGTTGACGCATCCAAATCAAATCCAGGTTAAACACAAAATGAAGAGTTGGAAAATAATCACAAAATCATAGTTTGGGTTGGAAGGAACCTTCAGAGCTCATCTAGTCCAACCCCCCTGCCATGAGCAGGGACATCTTCAACTAGATCCCGTTCCCCAGAACCACATCCAGCCTGGCCTTGTATGTGTCCAAGGTGTTGGATGAACGCAACAACACTTTTACTCTCTGGCTTCAGTGGAGTATGTTTCCCCCCCTCACCTTCACCTCAAACACATTAGCAATTCATACTGCAGATGGCATAAGTTAGAAAGGAAATTAATGCAACAGTCCAACTGAAATGAGGCCGAGGGAAGTGCTATTATTTTCCCTGTGGACTCCTATGGCCACACACCGAGTTCTGCTTATGAAGATAATATCTAGAAACTGCTCAGCAAAGCTTAAGAAAAGAATTCCTAAAAGAATTCCGCTTTTATTCAGAGGTGCACTTCAGTGTTGGGCTGGGGTTTTATTTGTTGGGGCTTTTTTAAAGACGTAATATGGAAAGATATAATGTAAGTTTGTCTTTGGCAATATTCCAGTCTTTTCCTAAGGGCTTTTATTCCACATATCTTAGAATCACAGAATCCCAGCCTGGTTTAGGTTGGAAAGCACCTTAAGATCATCCAGCTCCAAGCCCTGCCACGGGCAGGGCCACCTTCCACTAGAGCAGGTTGCTCCAAGCCCCTGTGTCCAACCTGCCCTTGAACACTGCCAGGGATGGGGCAGCCCCAGCTTCTCTGGGCACCCTGTGCCAGCACCTCAGCACCCTCACAGGGAAGGACTTCATCCTTATCTCCAACCTGAACTTACCATGTTTCAGTTTGAACACATCACCCCTTGCCCTGTCACTCCAGTCCCTGATGAAGGTCCCTCTCCAGCATCCTTGTAGCCCCCTTCAGACACTGGAAGCTGCTCTGAGGTCTCCACGCAGCTTCTCTTCTCCAGGCTGAACAGCCCCAATGTTCTCAGCCTGTCTTCATACAGGAGGTGCTCCAGACCCTGACCATCTTTTCCAACTCAAAGAAGTCGCTTGAAATCCTGGCTAAAAATGACCCAAACTGTTGTAAGTTAGAAGTGCTGAATGTATAAACCCTCCATTGACTTCACTGTGAGTCAAACACATGGGAAAGGATGGGAATCTAGTGAGCAGTCTACATACCCATAAAAAATGATCAACAGTTTAAGTCTATTTTCACATTTCTTATTAGCAGCTGTGATGCTGGAGTTTAAACCACAGTTTCTGTGCTGGATGAATAAATCACATATGCCAGCATAAATTTTTCATGATTTCTTCATAAATTCCTCATTTCTTGTTGTCAGTTGTCTTGGCAGAAACTAAAATATACGAAGCTGTAAAAATGCCAGTCTCATTTAATCAAGACAACTGCCTTTGAGTAGTGTTTGACACGCACAGGGTGATGTGTAGCATCACCCAGGATGCACGTCGGAGTGTAACAGCCTTGTAGAAACACAGAGAAAACCTGCATCACCTTGACTAGTTGGTGATCATACCACAAGTCCCTCAGGTTTTACATTTAATACTTGTTTGTGGGTTCATATTCATTATAAACTGTGTCTTCTTTCACTTCGGCACCAAATGAGAAAGTGGGATTTCACCTTCTTCAGCTGAGAAACCAGGATTCACTAGAGTGGTGGATTTTTAGTTTTGGAGACCATTAGATTAGACCACAAAAGAGTATATTAAGAGAGGAAGGATGAAGAAATGGATGCAGAGAGGCCTCAGCCTTCAAGAGAAATTGCAGCAGAGCTGAGAATGTGCTCTTCAAGGAGAATCAAGCCCCTGCTCCCTTCTGTGGCTTACACCAGCCTTCCAGTGCCTAAAGGGGCTCCAGGAAACCTGGAGAGGGGCTTTGGACAAGGGATGTAGGGACAGGACAAGGGGAATGGCTTGAACCTGCCAGAGGGGACATTGAGCTGAGCTCTGAGGCAGAAGCTCTTCCCTGTGAGGGTGCTGAGGCGCTGGCACAGGGTGCCCAGAGAAGCTGTGGCTGCCCCATCCCTGGCAGTGTTCAAGGGCAGGTTGGACACAGGGGCTTGGAGCAATCTGCTCTAGTGGAAGGTCCCTGCCCAAGGCTTGGATGAGCTTTATGTCACTTCAGCCCAAACTGTTCTATGATTCCATGTAAAACGAGCTCTGAAGGTTTGGTTTGCCTGTGTAGAAGTGTCACCTGAAGGAAAGCCAAACTCAGCACACATTTGTATATTTTCTTTGCTACACAAAACTATTCCAGCAATGAATTTGGCAAGGAGTGAAAATGCAAAGATCAGTCTACAAGCCTTGATCAGTATTCACCTCAAAAAGTCCATTTGCTTCTTGGCACTCCTGTGGCAAAAACAATTGAGCAAATTGGAAAAGATGAGGGATAATTCTTCAAAACAATAATAAAATCCTTAGATGCTGTCAAAAGTACTGAAAATCACAGGTTTATGTGGACCAAGAAAACTTTACAGCTAAGAAGTAGTATTTTCAGGGATAAAATAACAGTGGTAAGTGCGGAATGTGTATGTGGAAACCTAGAAAGTGCTTGAGACTCTACCAGAAGAGGAAGGTACATCCCAATATGAATGTATCAGTCAGGTAATAACTAGGAGATGTAACTCAAAGAGCAAAATATTTTACTTTTCCTTGAGAAAATATGACTGAAGTGGCTGTGGAAGTAAGTAAGTATAAAAAGTAAGTTTGACACATGGAGAAGTATTCAGTGATCAAGAAGAACTTACATAAAACATGTTTGCTTTGGACAGATGGCAATTTTACTTTGGTTTTTAGAAATTAAACATGGTTTCAGGCTGAAAAGATGCAAAACAGTCCAGGAAGAACACCATGAGCCAACACTGGGAGGGAGAGTGAATACCCCTAAATACATCGTAGTATCACACCTCACTGACGAAGACATGCAAGTGAAGTTCATCCCAGAAACGTTTCTGTTTGGATACCTTTATAAGTCAACCGTCAGAACACCCTCAACGATCTTCTACAGCTCATTCATTTTTCCCATTTTATGAGTATATTTGTTACACCTTGGTTACTACACACACGACTGGGCCAGCAAAAGGTAAACCACAGAAAGTAACACATTCTATCAAAGCCAAACAGAGAGGAACAAGCCCAGTGACGACTGAATACCTGAATTCTCAGCAGGCACATGTCATCAAGGGAGCATGACAAGCTGTGGCTGCCCCATCCCTGGCAGGGTTCAAGGCCAGGTTGGACACAGGGGCTTGGAGCAACCTGCTCTAGTGGAAGGTGTCCCTGCCCGGGGCAGGGGTTGGAGCTGGATGAGCTGTAAGGTCCCTTCCAACCCAAACCAATCTATGATTAGGATTATGTATGACTATATAATGGCCAACGACCTTCCCATGGACAGCAGCTACTGGGAGACAAATCACCTTTGCAAACTGCTTGCTACCAAGAAGTTACACATGGTTTAGAGATAAAGATGAAGGTAGGAATAACAGGAACAAGGCTCTACCTGCCAGCATCCTACCTGAGGCCACACTGTCCATCACCTGTGCACCACAATCCACTGGTAGCCACTTGGTCTGGACCAGGGGAGCAATCCCCATTCTGGGAATCAGCCACAGCACAGGAGATACAGCCCTTGCACCAACCCAGTGCTTTAATGCTGGCTCTACCGCAGCTGCACAGAGACAGATGACACCTGAGCCGGCAGAAAGCCTGCCAAAACAAATTAAGCTGTCAAAAAAATTAACAAATTGAATCAGGGGGTGATGTTGTACCAGACAAGTGCTTTGTGTTACGCAGAGGTGGTGGTTTGCACCCGGTAGCAGCAGCTCTAAAATGAACTGTGTAAGTTGTCACGAGGCAGCCGAAGGTAGCGGGTTGAGGGATCAGACGCTCCACTTCAGCTGTCTCTCTGAAGCTACCTGCCAGCATCCTTTGCATCCTACTGATAATCACACTGGCCTGGAAAATCACAGTTTGCACACCTTCTGCAGCAACCACGTATTTAAACTGCTGGATCTTACTGAAGTTGCTGGCAATCGGCAAACTGTCACAAAGACAAGGCTGGAACGCTTTTCCCCAGCCTCAAGGTAAGGGCTTAGGCAAGCTAACCATCAAGTAGGGGTGGGATAATGAACAGCAAAGGCATTTCCAGAGCTCCATCCTTCCAGCTGCTGGAGAGCTCTGGATGCTGGCTGTGAGCGCAGGCAGATGATGGAGGGGTATAGGAAGGTGTTAGGTGCTGGCTTTTAGCAGGCAGAGGGGGAAGCTCTTCCCATATAGAATCACAGAACAGTTAGGGTTGGAAAGGACCTTGAGATCATCTAGTTCCAACCTTCTGCCATGGGCATATGTGGCAGGAGAGAAACCTGAAAAGCTGCGAGATCACTGGCAGAGCAAACACAAACATACCCTTGAATACACAGAACAGGGAATGCATCCACATTCCCTTAGCAGCTCAATAGGCATTTGATGAATGCATATATACAATGGACTTAAAGAACAAAAACATTTGCTTTTAATATCTTTCATATTATGAAAAACATCTTGGAAGTCTAAAGTTCACCCTTTCAAAGAACAGGAGCTGCATGGAAGTATCTGACAGGATGCGGCCCAGTATTTTCTATCACAGATGATTACACTTATCCATTAACTGTGTATTAAGGATGCTCTCCTTTCAGTAAATGTTAAACAATAACAAATTTACCTCATCATTTCCATCTGTTCATCCCAAGTTCTGTCAATATGTCTGTCTAAATAGGTGCAACAGTGCCTGCTAAACTGTAATGCAAATCCTTATGATGAAGAAAGGGAAAACATCTGTCGAGAATGGCTTAGCTAAACCTATGTCTGTTATGCAATTAAAAGACACAAAAGATGACTTTTCAATCCTCATATTCAGTGATATAAACCTTCATCCTGGTGATAGACAATGACCTGGTACCACTTCCCTCTTTAAATATACTTATTATTACAATTACTATGCTTATAGGACTCTTCTTGTCCTATGATCATACATGATGGGAAGTGTCCCTGCACATGACAAGGGGTTGGAACTTTAAGGTGATGAGCTATAAGGTCCCTTCAACCCAAACCATTCTGTGATTCTATGATGATACAGTCTATAATATCAGAGCATGAATAAGTGCAATCTTTAAACTCCAGTTATTACTACACTGGCTGTGCTTTCCCATACTTGAACTGTAAAAGCCTGTTTTCCACAACCTAGTTCATGAAATACTTCTCATCCTAAAATGGAATAACCCCAGCAAAGGCCTCACTGGCTTTTTGTGCATCGAAGCTCCTGCTCTCAGAAGCCAAAGTGCTCCATAATTATCAGTCATTTAAAAAGACAAAAGCGCAGAAGAGGAACATGTTGGCAAGTTAAAGGCAAAAAGGGCTTTAGGGATATTTTGTCAAAACTATATTAAATTCATGACTGTGCTGGTCACTATTCTTGTGAATTATTTGACAAAAATCATAGATAACCAGCAAGGCATTATTTTATAACACACGCAACACCTCTGTTAAATGAAGCTGTTCCTCCTCCCATGGTCATTTAATACACCATGAACACACAGCAGAAAAATCTCACAGCAGAACCACCAGCACTGGAAATGATGCAGCAAAATTATCATCAATATCCTGATATTATTTTTGTTCTTGTATAACTCCATTCCCCTTAAAATGGGCTGATATTGGCAGGAGTAGGAAACACAACGGCACTGGTGTTAAATGTGCTGGAGGCTGGAGCTATGTGGGTGCCAGCAGCAGCACATTGTGCAGCCAGGCTGGATACCAACAGGCACTTCTGGACACCATTCACCTTCAGATCAACTCTTTTCACAGGATCCCAGCCTGGTTTGTGTTGGAAGGGACTTTAAAGCTCCTCCAGTCCCAACCCCTGCCCCGGGCAGGGACACCTTCCACTAGAGCAGGTTGCTCCAAGCCCCTGTGTCCAACCTGGCCTTGAACACTGCCAGGGATGGGGCAGCCACAGCTCCTCTGGGCACCCTGTGCCAGCGCCTCAGCACCCTCACAGGGAAGAATGCTCTACAAGACACAAAAATGGGAAATTAAGATTTTGGACAAGACTGGGAGTCACAAGGGCTGGTCCATTCTGACAACATGTCTTCTGCAACTCAACAGCCTGCAAGCAGTAACAGACATGGTAGGATTTGGCTATACACAATGAAAGACTTTCTCAATGCACAGCAATCCAAGAAGCTTCTCAACAACATAGTTTCGCCCTCCCTTGTCCATGTCCCTTTTCAGCTTGCCAAACCTACATGGTCTTACCAAAAGAAAACAAGAGTAGCCCAGAAGGACATGGAAGATTCCTTTACATGTTATCTGGTTGTCATTTTTCACCAAATCCTGGCAAAATCAATCAGATGGGATTTTTTGACAGGGCAGAGAGTAAAAGGATGCAGCTCTGTGCACTGCTTCAGTCCTAGAAGTCATGTCCCAAGGGGGGAAAAAAAGGGAAAAAAATCATCCACAACCTTTACTAATTCCTGAAGTCTGATAACCTGATGTATTCTTTACATCTAGACCGACACAACCAGCCCCACTGGCCTGCCATGTGAAGGATAAACTTCTCCAAAAGCCTGCTGGATATTTGTGTGTCTCCTCCCCCAGCTTTCAAGCCTCCTGACTTTTCGTACCATCAAGAAAATGCCTTCTTTTCTACAGCTACCTGACAGGAGGATGGAGCCAGGAGCTGGTTGGTCTCTTTTCCAAGTATAAGTGACAGGAGAAGAGGAAACAGCCTCAAGCTGCCCCAGGGCAGGTTTAGCTGGAGCTGAGGAACAATTCCTTGCCCAGAGGGTGCTCAGGCATTGGAACAGGCTGCCCAGGGCAGGGCTGGAGTCACCGTCCCTGCAAGTGTTCACAGCCCGGGTAGACGAGGCCTCAGTGCCAGGGGTTAGTGGTGGCCTTGGCACTGCTGGGAATGGTTGGACTTGATGAGCTTAAAGGTCTTTTCCAACCTGGCTGATTCTGGGGTTTCTTGAGCGACAGCTCTTGAGATCGATAATGCACATGGGACAGCGCTGGAGCTTGTACTATTTCCCAATAGTTCCTATTCCTGTACCACAAGAAGGTGACGGATGGAAGGAGTCAGAAAGAATCACCTAGGAATGTTAATGGATACTGATTTAACTACGGAAAGTAAATCAACAGGAATCAACACATGACATTATTTCCTGTGCTGTTTGTTGATACATAAGGAGAGGACCATGCACCCAACCCTATTTTCCTTTGCAATATTAGAACCTTCTCCCAGAAGCATTTAAGCCTGAACTTCCATTTATAATATAGAAACAAACAGCATTTTCTTACTTCCAAAAGTGAAATACTGTGTGTTTTTTAAAATACTGGAAAAGATTAATAAGCCTCAAGTGTGAAAAAGCAGCACATCACTCACCAGATATTTTTAAATGTGCAACAGTATTAACTTAAATGAAGCTGACATGGAAAAATAATGATTTTAAGTGGAAATTGCTACACCTTCCATGTTAAAAATAGACATGGCATGACATTAGCTTTTACTGATAGCAAAAATGGAGCCCTGCTAACATGGGTTTTGATTTAACACCTTCAGCTTCATTTAATTACCTACTTCATGCTGCTGCTTTTATAAGAAACAAGTATTCACACATTCTTGTTCACGCCATATATTTTGTGCCAGAAAAAGGGATTTTGGGATATGTGATTCAGACAGCACATCCTGCCCTGCCGCTGGTTATATATGAACAACGGATCAATACAGGCAGTTGCCCCAGAGCAGAAGCTGCCTGTCAGGACACCAGAATTGCAGTTAATAACTGGAAGAGCACATTCAGGTGGGTTTAGAATCCTGGAATGGTTTGGGTTGGAAGGGACTTTAAAGCTCATCCAGCTCCAACCCCTGCCCCGGGCAGGGACACCTTCCACTAGAGCAGGTTGCTCCAAGCCCCTGTGTCCAACCTGCCCTTGAACACTGCCAGGGATGGGGCAGCCACAGCTTCTCTGGGCACCCTGTGCCAGCGCCTCAGCACCCTCACAGGGAAGAGCTTCTGCCCAAGAGCTCATCTCAATCTCCCCTCTGGCAGGGTCATGCCATTGCCCTTGTCCTGTCCCTCCATCCCTTGTCCAAAGCCCCTCTCCAGGTTTCTTGCTGGTCCCTTACGGTATTGGAAGGCTGTCCTCGTGCACCTTGTGGTGCACACATCACAAGGCCATCTCCTGCATGATAAAGCAGTACCTGTTTCCCTACTACCATAAGTAAGATAATTGGAAGCTGCATTTGAACATGGGACTGTCAGAAGTCTCACTCACTGGTGCAGGGAGGTCTCAAGGAGGTCCTGCCGCTTGAAGGAGTGCAAGGACAGCACACATGGGGAAGGGCTCCACACTTTTTGGCCAATGGCCAGTATAAAGAATTGGGAAGAGAGGACTAGACACCATTTAGCTTTACCCATCCAAGTGGCTCACTGCTGTGGAAGTGATCCCCTTCCAGCCCTGGACCGCCAACTCCAGCCCCTCAGGAGGAGGGAGAACTGGGATGCTCTTCAACAGCCTTTGGACTCCCACCACCAAAGGACACCACCATCATTTTCTTAGTCTTGGTTTTTGTCACATTTACAACTGATACTTAATTTTTCCTGTGGGAACCTAGAGACAAATCGCTCCTCCAGGCAGTCCCACGGATTTTGTGCTGCAGGGAAAG
>NW_009937801.1:40284-46354 GCF_000696875.1 Nestor notabilis
AAACCTGAATACAAGGAGCCAGGCTGGTCCCAAAGGCTTCATGAAATGAGAAAGCAAACAGTCATACCCAGCTTCATCCCAAACACCCACAATAATGTGAATTCAAACATGAGCTGACTCCCCTCAACCTTACATACAGCTAAACTTTGGATATCTGCACATCAGGGTCTTTTGAGTGAGTTCAGGCAGCACAAGGGAAAAAGAACATTCAAATTAGAAAGTACAATTTAGAATTTAAAATTACAGTCAGTTTGGGTTTTGGGTTTTTTTTTGTTATAATTAGAAAACATAAAATCAGGGAATTTTAAATTAAAGGAACTTCTCCACTAAAGGATCTACCTGATACATGTAACCTGGTAAAGGTTTCTGCTACTCCTGAAGCAACTGAAGCACAAACCAGACAAACAGAAGTATGTAACAGCATATTATTATCCACTATTCGGGGCAGATTATATTGAGTTTGTCTCAAACTGCACCATTTGATGACAAAAAATATCATAAAAATCAAACTGATAAATACAGTGGTTGGTGTAATATGCTCATGAGTACAATGATCCCTAAGTGTTTTAATGTCAACCCAGGTTCAGATTCTAGGAAGGAAAATAATATCCCAATCATCCTTTTCCAACTGAAAATAATATGGTGATGCTTCTTCAAATCTCAATTAGACTCATACCCAGAATTATCATGACACATAGTCTAATAACCTCTTGTAGCTTTCTTTCTAAACAACATATTAAACCCAGGAGTTCTTTACGCTGTATATATGCAAGTTGGGAACAAAAAGTGCAAGTATCTAAAATAATGAGTTGCCTTTATTAGTATCTTGCTAAAAACAAAAGAAACCAGACATCCACTGAGGATGATTCCACAAACTGAGGAAGAATAAGCTATTTGCAATGTTCTCTTGCTTATTGTAACCGCTGAGCCAAGCTTCTACCTTCACTTGGTTGCACGAGCTCGAATGCCCTATTCTTCTTTTCAAGTATCACATTCCTGAGGTGCTTCTAAAAACAACAGACTGTGAGTGCTTCTCGATTGCTCATTACCTGTTTGCAGAACAAATACTGAAGAGATGGTAAAACAGACCAAGGCGGATGACGAGCAGGGCTAACTCTTGGTTTAGTAGCTACCCCACCAGCGAAGCCCCATGAAGCATCCTGTCTAGAAAATCCATCACAGTAACACGGGAAGCCCAATGGAAGAAGTCCTCCTCTTCTAAATTCACACATTTCTTTACAGTTGTCAAGCTTTATAACATATGCGTAGCATTCAAAATGTCCTGAAGGGATTAAATCTGCCACCAAAGGAGGACAAGCATTTAATGACCAGGAATGCTGCCAGGTCTAAACCTTAGCATTCCCTTCCTACTTAAAACTTTGCAAGGAGCCAAATATAGCCTTGTAACAGATCAAAAGAAGACAAAATCTCTTAGAAAACCTTAGTTCACTTTTCCCCCTTCATATATAGAACTTCAACCCAAGAACACCAGCAGTTAGGATAATTTTATCCCTATGTGTTTCTTTCTAGTTCAGGAAGAGATGTTCCCTAACACGCAATTCATTTCCTTAAAGTCACTGTAATTTTCTTGTGGCAAATAAAAGGTTGAAGTGTCATGGAATAGATCAGAAATATTTTGAGAAGACGTTAACTACTACTGAGCACTGAACACGTGCATATTAGTCTAGTGCTCCATGGTGATAATTTGGAAGCAGGTACTAAGGATTATTCTTTCCCCAGCAAAATGAAACGTGTCATTTCTCTTGAGCTTTGTGAAGAAATACACCAGAAACAGCCTTCACCTGACTTTACAGAGATGGCGTGGTACAGACATCTGCATTCCCAGGAGGAGAGCAAATACCATCCATGCCTTAGGAACAGAGAAATAGGTTTGTCGAGGGAAGCATAACAATAAAAGACAGAACAAGCAGAGTCACAGTGGATGCTTGACACAGTCACCCAGCCCAAGCCCAGCCTCCTCACTGCAGGACGTTGTCACCAAAACCCAAACACATGGAATCCTAGAACCCCAGACTGGTTTGGGTTGGAAGGGACCTAAAAGCACATCCAGTCCCAACCCCTGCCACGGGCAGGGACACCTTCCACTAGAGCAGGTTGCTCCAAGCCCCTGTGTCCAACCTGGCCTTGAACACTGCCAGGGATGGGGCAGCCACAGCTTCTCTGGGCACCCTGTGACAGCGCCTCAGCACCCTCACAGGGAAGAGCTTCTGCCCAAGAGCTCATCTCAGTCTCCCCTCTGGCAGGTTCAAGCCATTTCCCTTGTCCTGTCCCTACATCCCTTGTACAAAGTCCCTCTCCAGCTTTCTTGTCGGCCCTTTTGGATACTTTTAGGCACATGTCTCCAAATACATGTAACCCATAATTTAGACCATAAAATAATGATCAAAATGGTATCTATTTTAATACTGGAAATTATTATTCCACCTTTAGACCCCAGAAGAGATCAGAGTCATGATACAAATAGATGGGGGCAGTACTCAAAGAAGCAGCAGATGTATTTGGAGAGGCTGTGACATCTGACACATAAATCCCCAATGCTGGACGCTGCTACTCAACTTCTCCAGCATTAAGTGATCACAGATTACAGATACATAGAATAAAAACAAAACATTAAATCCAGTGGAGTGCCAAACCCAAGTGTTCATCAATTCCTGTGACAGTACCATTATTACCATATTACCTACCCTAGGCACAACATCTAACTCCTCATGGCTGGGATAGAATAACCGGCTATGGAGGATGCTTCCTCTCTTCCCACTAAGGACACCACAAGGGAAAAGAGCCCCCACTGAAGCATATTCCTTTAAGTAACCTCAGCCTTTTGAGGAAGAAAAAAACCCCTGTGTTATTTTAAACATAGTCAAATACATTCATTTTCCTCCCACGTCCAGTTAATGTGACAGGTACGATACTAAACCCAAAATCCTGCAAGGTCTTTACTTGAAAAGGTCAGTACATTATGCAACAGGGTTTTACGGACAGCAAAAATATTCCTTCCGTGTACAGAAACTGCGTCTTTATATAATTTATCAATGTGCATTAATCACTTATTTACAGATGAAGAACAAACTTTTGGGCACATAAGTTAATTCTGAAAACTGGCTCCTAAGAAAGTTACTGGCTTTGAAACTCTTTATCCTCAAGCCATACATGGTAAATAGTGGGAGGTTTTTCTATGCAGACGAATATTTGCCACTAAAGGAAACCAAAATTGCTCCCATTTGAAGTCTCATTTCATTCCATCCCTGAATAAAATTACTTTGTTGTTCAAGTTGCATGTCTGGACTCTTAAAACTTCCTAAATAAGCAAGCAGAGAGTCCTACAGGAAATGTATTAATAGTCAGGAAAAGTAGCACCAATTCCTTCTAATCAAAGCTTTTCCTGCTGTTCAGACTCCTCTTGAAACAACACACCCCTTCTCCTCCTAAAACACAATTGGATTTCAAACCCTTTCTTCATCCCAATATCCTATTGGGACATGTGAAGCAGTTACCATATTCCATAACAACCCATTCTGAGGCAGTATTTTAATGACCACTGCCCCAGTTACAAGTGCAAGCTTCAAGTCACATCTACTACTAATCTCTCTGAACATGGCATTAATGCAGGATTCAACACTGGGTGCAGTGGGGTTGGAAAACAAAGCACTGATTTAAATGGGTCTTGTGCTTCCTCTCCCCACCCTGTATGTCTGATATTACCCGATAGTCTGTAAAACCATGTTGTGGCCCTGCACTTCTGTAGTTTTCTATCCAGAATCACTGTCACCTCTGGGGGGTGTTTTCCTCTGTTGTGAAAACCACACTTCCATCTATCAGTAGTTGGGATGGATTTTAAGTAAGAGCTTTTATGCTTGCACCTAATTTGACAGATGCAACCTGGCTGGCCAATTATGGGAGTGCAAAGAGCCTATTTCCATACATTTATTAAAACATTTGTGGGTTTTGATCTGTAGAAACCCGAGCAGGATATTGCAATTAAGGAAAATCTCAATAATCTAAACCCCAATTTTACTTTGGCTTTGGGCTCCTTGTCAGTAAGAATAACTGTGAGGCCACTGAAGCCTGTGCTCCACTTTAAGGCTCACAGTTATGCAAAACTTGCTTCAGTTCATAACCCCTCCAGTGTTTGCACACTACTGATGGATAGTCACATCCATGGCTGAAGTTCATTCTGAAAGCACAATATAGATCTGACAGGTACTGCTATGACAACCACGGAGCAGAACAGCCTGCTTTTCCCTGCAAGCTCCAAAAATAAACGCTCCAGCAGCAGTAAAAGGTACGTGTTTACCAGATGTATCTCCCTGATTCTTCTTCCTCCTCATTGCAAGACTTCGTAGTGCTTTTCACAGAGAAAATGCATTAAGAGTCAGGACGGGTGTGCTGGGTTTGGCTGCGGTAGAGATCATTTCCTTCCTAGTAGCTGTTACGGGGCTGTGTTTTGGGTTTGTGCTGGAAACAGTGTGGATAACACAGGGGTGTTTTAGTTACTGCTGAGCAGTGCATACAGGGTCAAGGGCTTTTCTGCTCCTCACTCCACCAGCGAGGAAGCTGGGGGTGCACAAGGAGTTGGGAGAGGACACATCTGGGACAGCTGACCCCAAGGGATGTTCCAGACCATATCATAGAATCCTGGAATGTTTTGTGTTGGAATGGTTTGTGTTGGAAGGGACCTGAAAGCTCATCCAGCTCCAACCCCTGCCCCGGGCAGGGACACCTTCCACTAGAGCAGGTTGCTCCAAGCCCCTGTGTCCAACCTGCCCTTGAACACTGCCAGGGATGGGGCAGCCACAGCTTCTCTGGGCACCCTGTGCCAGCGCCTCAGCACCCTCACAGGGAAGAGCTTCCCCATCCCTGGAAGTGTCCAAGGCCAAATCCACTCTCCTTGAAACAATGCATCCCCTCTCCTCCTAAGATACAACTGCATTGCAAACACTTTCTTCATCCCAATATCATATTTGGTCATGTAAAACCATTACCATGTTCCATAACAACACATACTGAATCACAGAATCATAGAACAGTTAAGGTTGTAAAGGAACTTAAAAGCATCTAGTTATGACACCATGCTCAGCAATAAAAGTAGGGGGGAAGTTGACTGGGGGGGAACTGCTTGGGGACCAGCTGGGCATTGGTCCGTTGGTGATGAGCAACTGTTTTGTTTGCATCCCTGTCTTTCTTGGGTTTTATTTCCCTCTGTGATTTCCCTTCTCATTCCATCATTATTATTTCTTTTTAACTTCAACTATGAAACTGTTCTTATCTCAACCCACAACTTTTCTCACTTTTACCTTCCAATTGGCTTCCCCCCCATCCCACCGGGTGGGAATGAGCGAGCGGCTGTGTGGTCCTTAGTAGATGGCTAGGGTTAAACCCATCAACAGGGTTTTCAGGAGGAAACCCACCTCCACCCTCCCACAGAGCCAATGCAGCACTGGTGGGGAGCAGGTTAACACCTGCCACATTCCCTCTGCAAGGCAAGATATATTTCCTCTAGGAAAAAATATATAGGCATGAGAAACCTCATTCTCGCTGAGAAGCATCTCACCCCTTTTTCTCCGACTTCAAAAGGCAAAATAACTAGGTATTTTATGTAAATTTGGACATTAGACACAAAAAATAGAACAGAAAACATCAGATTCATTTTTCATAGGCAACTGAGCTTCCAGTGGAACAGCTGCAGATGAAAGTAGCAGCTACAAATTAATATATCATAAGGTATACCAAAGGAAGCGATTGTCTCGAATGCCAGAAATAAGACCAAAGACTAAATCATTTTCATTTACGAAAACATAGAGAGGAGCTGTTTTCATGTTCTGAGTTATGGGTAAAAGAGGAACCGAAGTTTCGCTTGTCAGCTCATGACAAAAGTTAAAAACAATTTCTAAACCATTTCTGAATCATTTCTGAACATGATTTGGAAGGGAAAAAATGTAAACGATACAACATCCTGCCTGGTTTTTCACCTGCTTTTGCATCTGGAACTTGAGTGCATGTTCCTGCAGGAAATAGAACCCCAGCCTGGTTTGTGTTGGATGGGACCTTA
>NW_009937802.1:0-13365 GCF_000696875.1 Nestor notabilis
ACTCGTAGAGGAAGCCCTGCGCAGCCCCGCATGCTGCAGCGCTCAGCCGCTGCCGGCCCCGCTTTGTCTGCGCGCCCACTGCGCTCTTTTTGCGCAGAGTTGCGCGGGGCTTTGTCTGCGGAGGTGAGCCCTGCTAGGGACCCGGGAATGCTCTCCGTGCGCGGATCCGCGTGCTTGGGAGCGGAGGGGGGGTCTTTGTTTTGCAGTCCTGGCTTTTATTTTGTTTATTTTTCCTGGTGTAATCACGGTCGATTTCAAAAGCTGGCCCTGATTTGTACCGATTTGTACCGATTAAAATAAGCGGAGAATCACGTTGAGTATATTCCCGCATACATGGCAGGATACAGAGAGGTGCAAATGGGGTTCATTACTGATGAACCTCATTTTTCCTAGTTAACACATGCTACCTGCTGCACTTAATCAGCTAATTGTTCCAACTCCCAGCCGTTTTCACACAAGTGGTTTCAAAGAGCAGCTACTTCAGGAAGAACAGGCTCTCGTTTCCTAGATCAGAAATGATCAGAAAGATTTTACATCACTTCCTTGAGAAATATCAGGAGTGCCCACTTAGTTCTTCAGTCACATAAATCCTTCACGCACACAATCCTCGGTGCATAACAAATTAGATCATTGGTTTGCAAACAGCAAATCTGGATCTGCAGTGACTGATAGACTGCTCTTAATGCATTTCCAGAAGCAAAATAAGCAAAGCAGATCTTTTATCAGCGAGCTTAAATTCACTGCCCTGGGTCCACATGTCTATTAGAAAACACGTATCATACACAAATTTTTAAAGGTTGCAAACAACTGAGTAAGAGGCTCTCATAAAGGAGCAGGAGATCTCAGAGGAACTGATTTCCTGAGCCTACCATTGCTTTCATTTAGGCTATGGGTGGCACTTTGATTCTGACCTCATGCATTTCAAGGGACAAACAGAGCACATGTCTGTCTGGCAATGAATTTCCATGTAGCAGGGGCTGTAGCCTCAGAAACATTTCGAGCTTTCGTGAATTAGCTTCACCGCCATGAGAAATTGTTCTGTTCTGTGCTGCTGTTTCACCCCTACGCTAACCCTGCCCATGGGCCAGCACAAGAGAGCTGAGCTGAACACAGCACTGACCTGAGTTTAAAATGTACCTGACACGAATATGTAAGCAAATGCATATCACTTCAAACCCAGGCAGGTTTCCTGGCCCTTGTTCACAGTGGCCAAATGTTGCTAAACCCTTGTGCCAAGACAAGGGAAGGGGTTGTATGGGATAGGGATGGCAAAAGGACAGAGCGTATTCTCTCAATGACAGTGCCGCATCATGGTGGCTCAAAATGTTCATGTCAATAGTTCTGGCCTGGGAAAGAGGTGGATGTGTAAACTATGGGGAGCTTTGAGGAAATGCTCTTGTAAAGCTGCCTCTTGTCTTGTTTCCTGTGCTGTCTGTACTAACTCTGATTTCAGTAGATTTCCCAATTTGTACTGGGAAACCGGAATACCCTTTAGGAGGGTGTGTGGGTTGAGGTTACGGTTTGCTCACGGCATGGCTTGAAATTCCCTTGTTTTTAGTGGCTGTGTACAGGGAGAGCAAGGTGATCGTAACTCCAGCATCATTACAATAAGTTTTGCTGGGGGGTGGTTGGGTTTAGCTTTGTCTCTTTGTTTTCTTTTTTAGTTGAAGGTAAATACCAGACTGCCTGTGCCATCGTGTAGCTATTTACACGCTATTTCTAAATGTGTGTGAGCATACATCAAGACCAGTATAGCCACAAATATGCATTAAGGTATATGGATGTATAGCTATGTGCCACCATAGAGTACATACACACAGCCTATACTGGCACGTCTGCTTAGCACACAGGAGAAACAGATTTTACTCCTAGATTAGAAATTAGCCAGTATGTAATCATGGACAAATCATGTCATTGCTCTGTGCTTCATCTTCCTATTGGTAAGAGGCATGAGAAGGAGCTGCAGACGTTGGTTATGCTCCATGCTGAGCAGATGGGAGCTTAGAAGGCCAGGAATCATCCTTTGGGTCAGCATATCCAACATCCCACTGCGGAACCACGTCACTGATCTGCTGGAAGAAAGGCAGGTTTTGAACCATGTTGGAGCAGAATATTACTGAAAGCAAATCCCTACCACTGAGTATTTAATCTCTGACAAACTGATGCCATGCAATGAAGATCATCTCTTGGCAAACATTGTCCAACCCCAGCCAATTCTGTCTATGGCAGAAGGAGGCAAGGACAACAGCTAGAGCATACATGCTTTATTGCAAAAGAAACAGTAATATGTCAAATGTGTTCTTAGTTGGAATATAATATTTTCTACTTCAAATATTATGCTTAGGACTTATTTACTTTGACCTAACTGATCACAGTTGGTTGTACAATTAGTTGACCATGTTAATATGTGTCATCAACTGCAAGTGTCTAAACTTGTTTCAAGTAAATAGCTGAAAGCTTATGCAAATTTTTAAATTCATATCCTTCAACTACACAGCCTTTATTCTCAGCAGTCATATGCAGCATGCAGCATCTCATTAGACCCAACAAATCTTGAGATTTCTTTAAAATTGTAAGAGTAAAGAAATTAGGCATGTAGTTTCTTTATTTTTTTTTCTCTGTTTGAATTTGATTGCTGCCATATGCTGTCCAGCATTTCTGGATGTGAATGTTTTAGACTGGCGGTATGTTGCTGCTGCTGCATGCTGCTAAATGTCACCTCCATCTTCTGCAGAAGAGGTGATTGCGTTTCAGGAAAGGAGCTATTTTATGGCCTTTAGGAGTGACTAATTGGGGAAATCCTCACCCATTAGCATCCTTTACTTTCAGCTACTCTTAATTTCCAAAATTGTCTAATTTGGAGAGGAAATTTCCCAGGCTGGAAGTTCTGAGGGGAAAAATAAAAAGATATTTCAGTCCAGGCAGGGAATCAATTTTTTTAACTGTAAGAGGCCCAATAGTGTAATGTTTTTTAGTACTGCTCTTGTAAAATGGTTTGGAGCTCCCCATTTGCATTTGCACTGAACTTGGTACGCAGTGTAACACTTAGGTGATGTTGCTGAATCCTATCACTGTCCCTCAAGCTTTTTTTCAGTCTCCAGAAAGACTAGTGATCAGCTGGGAAGAAAACCTCATGGAGCAGCAAATTTGTGTCAACAGCTGCTGCAAGGTAAGCATCAGTTTCGGCCCTGAGTGTCCCCCCAGGTGGGTGTCCCTAGATGGTGTCCCTCACTACCTGCAGAGATCCTTTCTCCTCCAGAGATGGGAGGAGGAAGTCCAGGTCTGAGACAGTCACGAGGTGACGAGCATGGGGGAAGGTGACAGGTCAGACAGAAGGCCTTTCTCTGCCAGATGAGGGAGTATTCACTTCATCACAAAGTGTCACCCAACTCCTTGGCAAAGCCAGCACTGCCTCCCCTGCCTCCCACTTAAGTAGGATAAACAGGGGGTTACACGCAATGAAGCATGAATTCATTCCACACAAATAAAATGCAGGCACAAGGTGTCCCAGGATTTGGTTTTAAAAGGAAGTATCCTAAGGTTGTTCCTGCTGTGCCTAACATGTGTGGTGCTTGTCTTCTTCCTACTCCGTGCTACTTACCCCTCCTAAAGTGCTGCAGAGGAGTGTGCAGACCCCAGACAACGGGGTAAGAAGGGAAGAAAGGGATGGGAGCTAGACAAGGGGTGGGGGCTAGGCACAGTGCCAGACAAGGGAACCAACATCCATCACGGAGAGAAATGAAGAAGAAGGCACTTCGGGGTGCAGCCGCAGAGCCCCTGGTAAAGGTTTATCTGTGTTTCCCACCACCCAATCCCATGGCGATCCCTTCAAACCACCTGGCCACGGGACTTCAGGGCTCTCAGCTGGACAAAGAGCTGACCCCAGTCAACATGACTGTGTGCTCCATCTCTCCAGCTCCTCCACAAGAGATTTCCTGAAAGATGGAGAGAAGATTGGAGATTTAATGCTTACCTAAGCAGCTTTCAGGCCGGTTAACGTGCTAATCTCATAAACCCCATCTCCAGCCTGAAGGTGTGCAAAGACTTCACATGTCACTGCTGGATGACTTGATTCCTCTGGGGGAACAAGGGGAACAGCAAGAAGAGGAAAAAAACCTGATTTTGTTGGGGATGAGAGAGTAGGGGTAAAACAGAGTCAGTTTCCTCCAGAGTCTGGTCTGAGAAAGACTGTCCATCCTGAGATGGACAGAGCATCCCAGTAAGGGAGGAGAGCTAAGCGGGTAGAAGAGGGAGAGTGAGAGGACTCAGTTTGGTGAGGGGAAGAAGGTCTCTGCCACTGGCAGAGAAGACAGGGCTGTCTTCTCTGCCCCACTACTCCACTCCAGAGCCTCGCACAGAAAAAAGCAGCTTTTGATCTCCATTCCTCAGAATACGCTGTGGTGGGAGCCGGCATCTCCAGGTCCTGGAGAAGTCACCCAGCGAAGCTGGATTTGAAGAAGGATTGGATTATTTAGGGCCTCTCAGAAAACAGGTGGTTATGTAAGGTCAAATCTCAGCAAGTGTAATCAAATCTCAGTTCTAAGCTGATCACCAGGCAGGGTGTTAGGAGGTATTTATTCAAGCACTCCTGGTGCTGTGACTTTTCTCCAAAACAGCCAGAGCTGAAGCTGAGACTAAATTAGGAGAGCTGTGGATCCTCTCCTCCCCTGATGGCCTTAGAAAATCTCTCTTGCCAGCTGCACCCTGCCTTGCCTGTGTTAAACACTCCTTTCAACAGACGCCTTGATTTTCACTGGAATTCATGGCTCCCTGTCAGGCTGTGTCCAGGCGCTTGCTAGCTCTTAGGTGCCTTATGTGCCTTGGTGCTTTTGCCTTAGCAGTGCTCAGGGCATGTTGCTTGCAGCTACAAAAACTCTCTCTGAAGCCATGAGGTGGTAATTACCAGCGTCTCTGTGGCAACGGTTTTCCTTTATTGCACTTGTGCTGTTCCCACATTATTGCTGCCACAGACCTGCCTCTGCAAACCCCCACAGTGTTATTGTAGTGGATTCTCGTGGAAAGCACCAGTGTGAGAATTGCTCCTCCTCCCTTTCATTATTTCTTGTTTTGTAGACTTTAGTATATAAAAGAGAAAACCAAATATCATGTTCAACAAAGCAGCTAACAGCTATTTAAGTTCTCAATAAATATTATCCAATAATATGTATTCACAGAAGCTTAAAAATTAATGAATGTGCAACATTGGCACGTGATGAGCATTCTCTTCCCAGAGCTAATGGAATCTCAACCAGGAGTAACCAATAGCGAGTTTAAACGAGTCCCGATGAAAGTATATGATACTAAGGAAAAGCACAGCAAGAAATCATCATCCTCACTGTTTTCATTGTCACTGGAGAGAGCCCTCAGAAGAGGATGCTCCTACAGGACCCCATCATTGCCTTCCCCAGATGGCCACTGGGGAAAGTTTGCCCTCTTTTTCCTCTCTCTCCTCTTCCTTTATTTTAATTTCTCTAGAAATAACTTTCACCATTACAGGCAAAGTATGCCATCAGCTATGGACACCACAAATGAAGCTTTGTGTGTATGAAACTGTCAGAACATCTTTTGTGCCACATGTGTATGCCCAGCGTGCAATGATCGCTACTCAGCTGTTCACTTAGTCTATGATGTGTTTGTGATGCTCGACTGGGCCCAAGAAGCAGGCTACAGTTCCAGGCTCTTGGCACAGAAGTATCCTTAGGGGCCTCCCAGTAAGAGACTCTAATTCACTTTGTATAGGTGCGTACCCACTGGAAGCTGGACTGTAAAGAATCTAAATTAAAAGAAAGGTTGGAATCTGCCGGTGAAAGGCCATAAAAACATTACACACATTGAAACATTAAACCCTACTCATTTGCAAGATCCTGAGGGGAGAGCAGAACTAGGTGTATTACCTAGCAATACACCTGATCAATAAAAAGAGAATATGGGGGGGGGAAAGAATTATTCCTATTTTCATCCCCTGGCTTTTCCCCCTCCACAGTTATTTCCACCAGGGATCTGCTATCGCATGACAACTAGAGCATTTAGCATCAGTGTATGTGGGAGGTGAGCAGCCACCCAAGAGACAAGATAATGGAGCTGGAAGAGCTGCCTCCTCTGCCCATTAGTTGAATGCTCCCAAGGAGAGTGCATGATGCTCCCCAGAAGCAACCATTTCTGTTTGAAAGCCTCAGCTGTTACATGAAAAAAATCATAATAATGGTGGCAAAGAGCTGAACTGAATGAGATTGCACAGCGGTGCTTTTATCTGGTAGGAGGAGGAAAGAAGAGTATGTCTGTAGCATGGTATGAAAGCCATAGGAAGAGATGTGTCCCCTTAAGAAGAAGAAGAAAGAAACATTCTACCAAACTGTTTTAGAAGACCCTTTCTTTATTGAGCTGCTGGTTGCCAAGGAGAAAAAATTGATCGTTTAGAAAAAAGATGAGAAAAGGAGCTGTCAGGAAAGAAGACATCTGGAGCTGACTTGTGTACAGTTGCTTCTTCTTAGCCTAGTGACACTGAATCATTTGCTTTGCTGTTTCAAACTGAATAAAGCTCTGGAATTATCTGATTTACATTTAAATAAAAACACACTCTCACAGTCTCTTTATATATATATTTATTTTTAACAAGACATTGTTGCTTGTCTGTTTAGTTCAATGTGTGATCATTTTAGTGAGTGCTAGTGGGTTACTTAACACTGTTCACAGGTATGTGGCATGTAATTCGTACAGAAGGAATCAGTTACGGAAAAGGAAATATCTAAGGAAGACCCTTGAGACGATATTGTACAAACTGTTATTCAGGTACATTTTTAAGAGCAACCACATGCTCTGCTTTCTGGCAGTCACATAGATAACAAGATTAACTACTTGGGTTTGATCAAAAAAGGAAAAAGTGTTAGGCTCTGGTTCAGTATATTAATGTTGAGCTTGTTCTATGCATGTCATTCAGGGGAAAAATAATCTTACAAAAACCCCAAACTGGTATTTTTATTGTGGGCAGAGTGAAAACATGAAAGAAAGGGAGCTTTTTAAAAAAATCTAACAACTCAGTATCGTTGCAGCACTACCAGCACCATGGTGCAGACATTAAGCAAAGTTGTGCATGGAAAGGACGCTCACTAATGTTACTGCTTTCTCATGGGACAACTCTGCAATGAGCAGGGGGATGCTCTTAAACAATGAATCACAAATCAGTTACAAAGTACTGAGCTTTTTGTGCTGCATGGCCAAGCACATCAGTCCCCACAGCAGATGTCTGGATGGCTGGGTCTCATCTGCAGGTCTGTGAACTTTCTGTTTATCAGCTTCCATATTTGCAAATAGGGTTGATGAAAATTTAGCTTTGTGTTCTGAGATCTGTGGGTGAAAAGTGCTATCTAAAAATAGAAAAGATTAATTCTGGGTTTCCTTTTATTTATGCCAATAAGGGAAAAGTTCGTGTAAGTTAACAAAATCATACCACTGTAGCAGTCTTGTGAGTTATAGATGGTAAAACTTGATTATCTGTTCCAAGAAAGGCCAGACTCACTACTCAGAAGAAAATGTAACTCTCTGGTAGCTAATGAAGTGTATGACAGGCTACATGGGTTTTATATCATCTGCTATAAAAAGTCCCAGCATGTCCTGAAGTGTTGGTGCCTGGAAGCCTGGGGCCTGTAATGATCTGACATGCAAAATCAAGTATCCTTGGCTGAATGAGAAAATCAGGAACTTGATTTTTCCTGAAGAGCCTTGGCAATGACCATTTGGCTTTCAGGCTCAGTCATGTCCCCAGCGCCGCCTAGTCATGTCCACAGTTTCTAACACAAACAGGGTGATTGCTGATAGATCAGCGAAACCTTATGGCTTGATTAGTGTTTCCTCAAAGGACCCTTTTTCCCAGACTGACCATGGAATCTCTCTCTAGAGCCCCAGCAGTGGTAAAAGAGACCTCGGCCTCTTTAATCTCTGTGCCATTGCCGGAGCAGCCTCCAGGGCATGAGTGAAAATGAAAACTGAGACAAGGCTCTTTTGCAGGCTGGGCTTGGAGACACTCAGCATAACTGCTGTAGCCAGCAGCAGGCACAGATTCCCAAAGTCAGCACACCCAGTTTATTGCAGGCTGCTGCAGATGCTTAATCCTGCCACCAGAATAGTGGTGCATGGTTTCCTGGAGGAAGAGTGATAAAACTCTCCACTAAGATGCCTTCTTCTCTGCATCTTTGATGCACTGATTTGCATGTGTTCAAATAGATAAATATCTGCACCAGGCAAAGCCCAATCCTCTACATTTCTTTCTCTTTTTTCACTAGCACAAATGACAGACAGCTTAGGAGAATGATGGGCATTGGGAAAGGAGAGTTGCAGCATGCATATCTTCTTTTGTGCATGCATATCTTCTTTTGTGCATGCATATCTTCTTTTGTGCATGCATATCGAGCGGGCACCTAGGTATGCTTTCTCACCAAAGTGCTGTTGACATGACAGCCTCACTGACTTTCTACAAGACCAACAGATAATCTCATTCCAAATTCAGATCCTACCACTGTCCTTCTCTTGCCAGGGATACAGAAGCACTCGGTAGGCTTCATGCCTGCAGGAGGGAAACCGAGGTTCAAGTGCAGATGCCTTGGAAATTCCCTGCTCATTTCCGGTCGTAAACCTGCGTGTCAAGTGATAAAGCTCAATAGGGCACAAAGGCACCTGGCACAGGCTTGTAGAGATATATTTCAAAAGAGTTGTTGTGGCCCATGCCAGGCACAGCTCTCATCTGCTGCATCCCCGAGCCCGCACCTCGGCTGGGATTTCCTCCCACAGCCCCATGAGCTCAGCCAGCCCCTGGAAAAGTCACAGGCTTGTAAACTTGTGTTTTCTTTGTCATTCAAGTGAGTTACTATTTCTGGTTACATGCAGTTACCATGGCTACAGCAGCTCATAAATAGGGTCAGAAACCTCGGCAATGTTTTTAAGTGATTCCTTGGAATAGGAAATAATCTGGACAGAGGTAATGAAGCTCATGGGTTTTCCTTTGGAGCCACAGGGACTGGACTGTGCTGCTACTTGGACCCCGTGGCTTCTGCTGCAGCTCTGGTCTGGATCGGGTGGCAGCCAATGTGGCCCAAAAGTCTGGAGCTGGCTTTCCTGGGGCCAGGGGAGGAAAAAGCTGGGTAGGGGCAGGGAAGGACAGGGATCAGGTACTCTGTCCCTGGGCAGGAGCACGCACATCCCCACAAAGCAAATGCCGCCAGCTTTGTGAGGGGAAGGGAGAAAGGGAAAGAAAGAAGGGAATGGCCTGCTAATCATGTGGGATAAGAAAGAACATGGCACGTGTGGCCCTTTAGGGAGTTTTTGACATGCTTCGTCAGTGGCCAAAAAATAGTTTCGTGTGACCCCGTGGAAATTTTATTCCCACATGTCCACTTCTGTGAAAGAGAAATGAGCTAGATTTCATCAGGAAAACAAGAAAACAAAGGAGGTGTTCTGAAATAAAACAGCATGTGTGTTAAAAATACACAGGCTCAGAAAAGAGGAGTAGGGGGCTTGTAGAGCTGATTTCCCCAGCAACTCTACCTATACAGGAGAAGGCAGAAGAGGAGGGACAGCTCTCGGAAAACCTGCCTGCAGCAGATGGAGGCATGGGAATGAGCAGCGGGGATGGGAGCTGAGTCTGTTGCCAGCAGCCTGCACCTCTTTATATCCACACAAGCAGGTCCCTGCCCACAGTAATCACTCCTGCTGTCAGGAGCTGCTGAGTGTAATCAATCTCCATGCATTTGTATACAAGCTCTAGTCATCACAGGGAAGAGACAACGCCAACACAGTGCTGCCCCCGTCCTCTTCCCTGTGCCCAGAAATTATCGCACAAGCCTCCAAAAGCTCTGTGATCGTCCTCAAACACGTGGGAACGTCAAGTGCGTTTGCTGCCTCTCTGTAAGATTGAAAGCCCTTCGGCTGTAACAAGGATTTACTTCCCAGCTTTTCTGCGTCCACTCAAGAGCTAGGACCTTATTGATTCTTTTAAATGTAAGTTAAAAGTCTTTCTGAAGGATTTATCTCATCTAACTTCAGCAGTCTGAAAAGCCAGAGGCCTCAGCTGGGGGCTTTTGCTCTGCATCAGAGCAGTGCTGGACTGGTCCCTGCTGCCAGAGTCTGTCATGTCAGAGAGAGCCTGTCCTTTCTTGGTCACATGCAGTCACACCCCTGGCTGTCACGGCTGCTCCAAAATCCCCTTCTCCATCCTTAACCAAAGACAAAGCCCATCACTACACAAACCCATAGCTTGGTTTCCTTCTGCTTCTGCACTGCTCTGCTGCTCCTAGCACAACTCTGTTTTCTGGGCCCATTTTTGGCCCTGCCATGATCTCATGTTGTGAGCTGTATGCTCAACAAGATTAAAGGAGTGATGCTTCACCAGAGCCAAAGGATCTCAGAGGATTGTTAACCCTCTGGTTATACCTCCAGCCAGACAGCTACAGTCCATGACTGAGGTACTGCCCCAGCTGAGGATGAGGATGATCTTCCAGCACCTTCTAGCAGGGCCCTGGACCTTCTTTCTTCATCTTGACATTCTGCCTACTTTTTCCACACCTCTGACACCCATCTCCTGGGCTGGGCGGTCATAACAGGCTAGTAAAACGCACTGGAATACAAAGCAGCTGGTAAAGCAGTGTGCATTACCATGCATGGAGATTGATGAGTTGGAGTTTAAGATGAGGAACCAGCTCTTCCTTTTCTCAGGCAGCCCTTCACAGTAGCAATGCAACCAGCACCCAGATGTGACCTACCTGTTACCCTAAGCCCAGCCCCTCAGGTCTCAGAGGTGGCAGGCCACATTGCTGGCGAGCCACCAGCATGCAACACAAAGGTTCCCACTTCTTCCCCTGCCATCCCATCCGCTGGACGCAGTTAAATATTCACCAGGTTCCTGCACAGCGTCTCAGCAGTGTTCCCTATGACTCTCTTGAGCAGACTCAGCCCTCGGGGCAGCAGGCTGACTGCATGCACCACTCTGTACGGTGAATCTTGACCCCCACGGCACTGCTGAGAAGTTTGCTGGATGCCTCTCCATGCATTGTCCAGCACAGGGGAGGGATCTGAGGTGATTAGGACCAACTCCTCCTTCCCTGCATGTGCACATTCACAAACAGAAGCATCTCTCAAGGGGCAGGTATTGCCTTATTCCTCTTCACTTCTCCAGACCTCTCCCCTCAGGAGCTCCAGGGAAGTGCAGAAGGGAGCACTTTGCCCCTCAGGACGGTTCCAAAGCTCTGCTGCTCACCCAGACCTCGCTGGAGCTGTGCCTGCAGAGTGCTGGGATCACAGAGCGCTCCCCACAAGTGTCCCCACCCCCACCATGTGGGCGCCCGCTGTGATTGATGCCCGGATGTCACCTGGTGGCAGGGTATATCTGGAGGAGACGGGACACCTTGAGACACTTCCTACGCAGGCTGGAGGACTGGAGTTGAATGATTTGCAAGAGGAGCCTTTGGCACTGTAAGTGTGTTTCCCAGGACCTCAAAGTGATAATGAGGGTGGCAGGGGGATGGAGGAGGAACTGGCTGCAAAAGCCAGAGGAGACAAAAGTCCTGATAAAACCCCATGGGGGAGAAATTTGTTTGTTTGTGCTTGGAAAGCATGAACAGACCCAGTAGCTAAGAGAAGGAGTTATGGTTGTTGGGTGGTTGTTTTCTGTTTCCTCTAACATTAGGACAAGTGTTGCAGCAGTGGTTTCTCCCAAAGCTCCTTGGCTGTGGGAGCAGCTATGCCTTCCATGGGGCTGCTCGGTTTCTCACATTGGGTATCCCTTAGTTGGGGGTCCCTGGCATCCCCTTGGCTTGTGTCTTTGGCTAGTTGAGCCTGTGTGTGAGCAGCACTGGAGCGGCTGGTGGGCCCTGTGTGTGAGCAGGCCGGGAGCGGCTGGGAGGCAGCTGGTGTCTCCCGCCCCAGTGCCCGGCAGTACATGCAAAGTACGTTGGTGGGGAGTTTATACTGTGTGATGCTGTACTTCCAGTGTTACTGAATCCCTTCTTTAAACTGGGATAATCTATTTAATGATCCCCATCCAGGAAACAGTTGTGGGAATATAGTTCTACTTTAAATGAGTTTCTGTCTTTTAGAGTGCATCCTCTTTCATTTGTTTTTGGTCTTAAAACTGGTGCTAGAATGAAGGGCCTGAGATCCTGTGTAAAACACAGGAACAAAGAGGGATGAACTAGTCTGGACTTCTTCCATCACTATGATTAGCCAGCTCTAACACCTGAGACTGGAGCTGTGAGACTCCTCACAGACATTTTATACCGGATACAATACTCCTGATGAAAGCCTGGCTGCAAGGATGATGCTAGTGGCTCTCATGAGGTCAGGAGCTACAAACGCAAGAACCCCATCAAAAGGGATGTGAAAACAAGGGTATTTCCTCCTGGTTGCTGTTTACTCCCAGTGTATCCCTGCATGAAGAGCCATGGGGGTTCTGTGTGGGACACCCCTGAGGCGCCATGAAGACACATGGAGGAGTCTGTATTTTTGAAGGTTTCAGACAGGGGAAGATGAGCTCCAACACTGAATCTGTCTGAAGAAGATCAAGTGGGGAATCTGCATTATCTGTCATGGAAATTTTCCACAGAGAATCAGAGATTAAGGAGAGGGCAGATTAAAGAGTCAGCATTTGCCAGTAGTATTCAAGCCCCTTTGAGTTCACAGAAAACTAAAAGAAGGATGATTAACCTGGCCAGCAACCCAGAGGTGGGATATCTGACGCAACTGAGATAAGCCCATTACCATGTATTAGGTATAATTAGCATTTGGACGCAAGCAAAGCTTTTAACCAGAGGATTAAACCCTGGAATCAGCAGAAATGCTGTCAGGGGCAATTTGGTAATACCTTGTCAGGGGAGGGGGCAGAGGAAGTGCGTGGAAGAACATCTTGTTCCTCAAGAGCCTTTGAATTCACAGCCATCAGCTCTCGCCCGGGAGCTGCATCGCAGTGCCTGCAGCAGCAGAAGGGCTCTGGCAGCCCAGGAAGCACTGGGAGGAGGGAGCACAGCACTTGCAGAGATCTAAAGAAGGAGACTCAGTCTTGTCAGACGTTTGTCAAGCCATCTGCTTGGTGTGGTACCAAGGACTATCCAAGTACCCAGGTATGGGGAGGTGAAAGGCTGGGAAATTCCACTGGGAAGCTGCTGTGGGTGTTTCTTTCACATCTGTGATCCTGAAATGTCTGCCCACCCGTGTCTGGCTGTGTGCAGGGGCAGCTGGCTCCTGAGGTGTGGGAACTGGGGTAGGTCTTGTGCTATGGAACAAGGCCCTCTCCAGCATGAATGGAGACATCTTTACCTGAGTATGACGGCCTGTGTGTAAGTCCCACCAGATCAACGGTGGGAAGGCAGCTTGATTCCTGCT
>NW_009937802.1:13396-19501 GCF_000696875.1 Nestor notabilis
GCATTAAGGTTGCTTTCCATCCTCTATCATTTCTTTTGGTGATGCATGGAGAGAATAGGTAGAGGGAGGTTGTTAAGGAAGAAGTTAGAACTGTCCCTTTTAGTTTCATTGAGTGCTCTTTCTTGAATTCATACAGGTGAGAGAGTGGGTGAAGTGTGATTTGGGCAGATCCTTTTTCCTACCAAATCCTGGGTTATCGAATAGCTGGTAGAGGTGTACATCTACCTCAGATTTCGGGAAAAGAAAACTCCAAAGGCTCTTTCCATCCACTATTTCTCTGTTGAATAAAGGCCAGAGACAAGGCATGGTCTCAAGGAACTAAGAGTTGATCCTGAAAGACATTTTTGTGGTCAAGGTACCATGCTGACAGACCGCAGTGGCTGGTGAAGCGGGGCAGGAGCTCACTTGGAGATGGAACTCAAATGCATCTCACAAGTTTCGGATGCCAGTCCAAAGGGTTGGAAATCTGTTAGCTGGTTTGTTTCTTCTGTTGTACTTTAGGGAGTAGCCCTTGAGAGGGGCACTATGTATCGTGTCATGTCAGATGAACACAGTGCTTAGAAGTGGATGTGTGTCTCTCGTACTTCAGGAGGGGTATCTAGCATTGAAACAGACACCCTGAGGTGAGAACTGCACCTGAGGCAGAAGCATAATGTTATACTTTGGGGCATTAGCAGACACATCATGGAGCAGCGTTTTGTTGTAGAGCAGTACCATTTGAATTCCTCACTGGTCCTGAGTAACAATGAGGCATCAAGTTCTCTCCTCAGTTTGGAGCTCAACTGCCTTCACCTCTCAGTTTGGCCCTAAGACCTGTGAGTCAAAAGATTTTGTCACTCCTTCCAGCAGTGCAGTCCAGGTCATGCCGATCACTGCACCTCATTCCCATTCTGCAAAAGGTGAAGGTGACAGTGTTTGCCTCTCCTGCCACCACGTTGTGAGGATAAAGCCGTAAATACTGGGCTGCAGCGATGGCAGCCGAATAAGTAACTTCTACAATTTGAGCTGATCCTTGTGTTTGTGGGCACAGTATGTGCTTAGGAAGCATTGTGTTACAGGCGGGGGAATAGCATCTGTGCATACTTCAGCTGCAGACACAACCATCTGCTGCTCCATTTGGGGCTGCTGGAACCCATCCAGACTCCTGCTCGGGATATTACAGCTGAGAAAGGAGCTTGACCGCAGGCGATGGGAGAACTAACATGCCTTTAGGTGCTCTCATTAGGATCCATGCTATTGTCAGCACAGATGGAAAGATGTCAGGGGTGAAGTATTCCCACACTGCCACAGACAGAGAAACGTGGCTCTTTGTCTTGCACTGATGTGGAAGTGACACAGCATTGCTTGGATGGTTTTTCTCCTCTCATCTCAGGCTTTGATTTCTGGCACTTTGGATATTTCAGGGCAGTCGAAGACACAAACTGTCTTCAGACTAAGAAAAGAAAGAAAACCCACAAACCAAAACACCTTTGATGGCATTTATAGTTGTGAAATTAAAAGTCTGGAGTGTCACTGCACGTGATGTTGGGGATTAGGCCAGAGCACTATGGTGACATAATGTGATTAGCCCTTAGTACCAAATCCTTGAAGTTAATTCCATCAGTGATTCCATCAGCCTGGCTGCACAGGGACAAACACCTCGAGATAGGAGTTAAGTAATGGTCATGGGGAAGAAGAATGTGACTTCAAGGAGAGGAGACAAAAAAAAAGGCATTTATTTTTGTCCACAAATGCACTTGCTCAGACCATTCTAGCATACTAATAAGCATAAAATCTCATGAAGGGTTGGAAGCTCCCCCTTGGGCACTGGTGAGAGTTATTGCTGTGCAATCTGGGAAGGAAGCAAAGGGCTCTGAGCGCAGCAGTTCTTCTCTCTGAGGCAGGAGAGATGTCTCCTGCACAAGAATTGCTCCCTGGTAACTACTTAGCCCCTGTGAAGGGGAGCTTGGCTTATGTGCAGTGTGTAATGTAAATGCTCAAAAATACCAAAATGAACATACCCTGGGGAAGGTTACAGGCTTTACTCTCCTAAATCCTGAGAAATTACCTTCTGTCTAAAAGACAGTCTCAAACACTTCGCCTTAGCCTTCTTTACCATCTTCCAAAGATCCTGTGCTATTTCCCATAAGTTTGGTACTGACAGATACGAGAGCCTAATTGGAGTTCCACCCCGAGTAAGGGCCCATCTAACTCAACATTCAATCAGTGTGTAAAAGGTAATGCTCAGGCACAAGTGAAGTATATCATGATGATTCCCAAGTATAGGATATTTCTCTAAGCCAAAAGTGTGTCTTTGTGGCTTCTAGTAGTCATGTCCTTAACCAGGAAGTGAAAACACCAGCACTGCTGTTTCAAGACTTATTAGAAAACAAACTATATTGGCATCAACCTTCCTATTTTACCCAAACTGTGGGGAAAGCTGCTGCCGTGACCTGTCCCCAGAAGTCCAGCTATGTCTGAGACAAAAGAAGGTGTGGCTTTCCATGACTCTGGAAATGATTGCACTATGGGGTGAATTATCTTTTTGTCCTTAGCTCAAGTGTCCTTTGTTTGGCATCTTAATTCTAGCATGCCAGATGAAAGGCAGTACTATCCTACTTACTTTGAATGCAATACAATATTTCTTTACATTTAATATCTTTATCTTTAATCCTGTCACAATTATATTTTTCATAGTTCTGTGACCTGACTACTGATACCTAGAAATCCTAAGCAGAATGTTGCATCAGTCCTTGCTGTTATCTTGCAGCCAGAGGAATCTGAGAGAGACACGTGCCTGCCACACACAGCAGCCCAGAAATGAGCGAGAACCCAACCACCAACCTCAACACTGGAGATACTCCAACTGGTCCCACCACACCACGCAAGGGGCCTCCCAAGTTCAAGCAGAGACAGACAAGGCAGTTCAAGAGCAAGCCCCCTAAGAAAGGAGTAAAAGGGTAAGAGCATTTTCGAAAGAAAAGAAACCATGCTAGTAGGTGGCTCCCCATTGCTAAGCTGGGCTTCTGCAGTAGCATCTTCTCTTGGGCAAGGAGCCAGGAGGCTTCCCCCTGCCCCTGGTGTCATCAGCTCTCCTGCCTGAAGCTACTTCTCTTCATTTGCTGCCCACCCACACTTCTCCTTCCCCGGCTGGATGTGCAGGGCCACTCTCCTTTCCTGGGTGCTGCTGGCCCAAACTCAACTCTTCACTTGCTCTTTTCTCCCCTAGGTTTGGAGATGACATCCCAGGCATGGAGGGACTGGGCACAGGTAAGCCCTGTGAGATGCTGTTGTCATGCCCTGCTTGAACACCTGTGCAGTCGTGCTTCAGCACAGGAGAGGACTCTCTGGGATGGCCTCTGTGTCTCCTGGCCTCTCCGCAGCTCTCAGGGTCACCAGAGCAGGCTGGTACTTCCACCATAAGCTGCCACAGTCATGCTTAAGTTTAGACACACTTCAAGACGGAAAGGCTATTTAGGCATGCTTCAATTTCTGAATACTCTCATTTGGCTGCAAATGTGCTTGTTTGTTTTCTGCTAATACTCTGGCTGAGAATTGCAGCAGAATGAGGTTCTCAAAGAAATGCCAAATGCTAGGCTATTAATACCAAAAATCACAGGAACTAATTTCCAGCTGGTTAAGTGTTGGTGTTATCACCAGAATCCTAATTTTAAAAACTTTATGCACCTGTTGGGGATTGAGAAACATGCACTGGATGAGCCGTAGCCAGTCAGAACTTCCTAGGTATCAATAACAACTGCACCTATCAAAGAACTACAGATCCTGAACGTTGTAGGCCAAATTATTCAATATCTGATTTAAGATTGCCTGTGTCTTCAAGGAGATCACAGTTTAGCTACAGTTAGTTTATAAGAACAGTAGAAACCAAGTAACCAGAATGAATTTTTATACCAGTCGACGCAGTCACTGAAGAGGCTATAGGAAATGCTGGTTTGATTTTGGTCACAAAGAAAAATGGCACAAGAGAAGATACAGTTATCTGTTTCAGTCCAGTAGGCAGTACCAAATTTGAAGAGCTCATTTGCACATTTAAGCTTCAAATGGAGTCACCTTCTTAATGCTTCCGAAGTAAATCAGCCTTTCCTTTAATACAAAATAAATCCAAGAAATGCAGTGACCAAAAGTCATTTTTCATTCACTCTCTTTTGCAGATATCACAGTGATTTGCCCATGGGAAGCTTTCAGCCATCTGGAACTGCACGAGCTGGCCCAGTTTGGGATTATCTAAGGTGCCAGCATCTCTAATGGTGTCACCTGGTGACTCCACCAATCCCAGTATGGTCTTCATCACCTTTGAAACTTATTTTTGGCCCTTACATCCACTTACTCATGGGCACAGGGTTTTGTAAGAGCTTTGCAGATTAATTTGGCAAAGAAGTTATTCGGGTCCCTGAACAGACCTCATGCTCCATGTGATGAAACTACTGAAAAATGTCTTAGTGCCTCCCTATACCATAATCTGTCTTCTCCCACTTTTGTAGATCTTTATGGAGATACAGGGAGGCTGTATTTGAACTTTTCCCCTGGTTAGCTGAGATACTGTGTGCATGCATGTGCATGTATATCCAGACCTAATTACATCAAGCTCATTCTGTCCTCTTCCTTCCTTCCCTCCTTGACAATTTTCTATATAGAACTTACCTGGCTATATCTCCATGTTATCTGGGTCACCAATTATTTTGTTGAGAGTATATTTGTAAAGAACAGTGCTAGAGTCACCAGTCTAATCATTAGGCTAATTCTCCATAGGAAACCCTTCCCCAGGGGTTCACTATAAGGAATTGGCTGCTAAGATTTACCTCATGAGCAAAGGGGAATGTAGATGTTGTCTCTGCTGTACTGCCCACAGCTATGAGCCATTCTGTTCTAATAATGTTAAACGAAAACGTGTGTGTCTGAGATCAATAGCTAAGTGAATTAATCCTATTACTCATTCCTTTGTGGTCACAATTCCAAAGAAGCAGCACTCCAAATGACACTGTGTTTCCTGTCCTTCGATGGGACGCCCCTGTGTGACACTTGCACTGTCCCAATGCCCATACATACTTCCATGAGTCATTTGCTCCCCAGGACATGTTTGCTGCCAGCTGCTATGACAGAGAGTCCTTATGATCTGTTACCAGACAGTGCCAGCAGACCCGCCTCATCTAGCAGAAGATGGTATTGCATTACTTGCTCACTTTTCCCTGCATTTAGCATGGGGCAAGTCTCTCTTCACCTACCCCTTCCTTCCCCCCTTCATCAGCAGGGAGGCTTTTCTTTTTTCACCCCTTGGCAACTTAAAGCTCTGGAGCTTGTCTGGACAAGCAGGCGAATGGTAGTTCCCTTGAGAGAGATAACAGCAGCGCAGGTGGGGAGGCAGGGGGAGATTAGGATGTGTATATGCAGGCAAGCACAGAGCGAATCCACTTAACCCTATCGATTTGTGTCTCCTGGTTTCTGACAGCCTGAGTGCTGGTGAGTGGTGAGGCACTCATAAGCACTTAAATGCTCAGGGAAGGCACCGAGATTTCCTGCTGCCCTGGCTCTAAGGAAGGGCTTTTGTTTTATTTGGAGGCAAGGAACAAACTTTGTTGTAGTTACATAATATTTACAAGAGGAGGTGGCATTTTTTGTCATTGCCTTCAGCTTGATAAGCTTCACTGCATAAGAACTGCCTCCCCCCAGCTTATCCTTCCTATACCAAAGATGTTCATGGGAGCAAGAAGTGGTTGCAAAGAGGGGAGCAAAGCCTGCCTAAAGGATCAATCCCCATGCATAAAGCATTGCTATAAATCCATGGCTGTGCTATAGTTATCTGCTACTGTTATTCCAGAAATGAAAGCTAGTGGTTTTCATTTAAAATATAGCTTCAGCACCAAAAGCTAAAGGAAATTCCTGTTGGTGGTGCAGAGTACAGCTCTTATTTTTCAGCACTCCTGCCATTAGAAACAGAAGTAAACCAATGAGTGGTTCAGAACCGAAACACAATCACAGAGCAAGAGTCACATACCATTTAGCTAATTGCAGCCCACAGCTATTTCCTTGGGCAGAGGCAGTGTGTCCTTCCCACTTACTCCCAGTTTCTCCCACCTTTCTCACCTTTTAAGTCTCTTCTTCTTTCCC
>NW_009937802.1:19532-39985 GCF_000696875.1 Nestor notabilis
GACAGTTTATTTAGCTTTTACTGTAGAGGACTGATTTAAACTTTTTTTCCAAGTTCCTGTGCTAGCCTTCTGCTTCTGTGGTTAAATGTGAATGTTCCCATGTCAATGCTCTTGCGCATTCCCTCACATTACATCATCCTGTAGCATGTGATCCTTATTCCACCTTTCAGTCTGTCCTCTTTTATCTGAGAAAAGACACCGTGGATCCAGTTTTGGATCCTGCAAGCTTGCTGCCCCTATTATCATTGAGTTTTCCCTTTTTTAATGTTTTTTAAACAAGAGATCAAGAAGACAACCTTTGAATTAGTCCTTTTGCTTCCGTTTCATCCCAGACCCTGGGAAAACAGCCCGAAGATGGTGACATCCTCTGTCAGGAAACACTGGGATAAAAGCAAAGTTCTCCTAAGTCCAGGGACTGAAGCATTTCAGCAAATGGGAGGGTACTGGTGTAGTTCCACATCTGATTGCCATAACCCCAGTTCCCATCAGAGAACTACTTCATTCTCCTTCCTAGAGGAGTATAATAGGAATGCACACATATCCCAGCTCTCATGCCTGCCTGATGAGCTGTATCAGAGGGTGTTTTGAGTCAACACAGTTTGTTAGTTATTCTAAAAATAATTTCTATGCATTAATAGGTATTACATTCCTTCCTTTACTTGTAAGGAATTTCAAGACTTGGAAGAGGAGTCTTAATACATCCTCATACTTGTTTTGTCTGAGGTTCTGTTTTTTTTCTAATGAGCTATAACCCCTGAAACTTCCATTTTTCAAGCATTGAGAGGTGACTATGATGCAAGAAAGTAAATGTGTTAAAGTAGCTTGTTGAATGACTTCGGTCTATATACATTGTAATATGTTCTTCTTTATTCTTTTACTATAAAAACAAGTCAAAAGCCATAAAAATGAATAAAAAATGTTTTTAAAATCACAGGAATGTAGTTTGACTTGCTTACAAAATATATCGGGACAAAGGCAGATGACTTAGCTTTTAATTCTAAAATCTTTTCCTGAGGGAAGGTTGGAAAGCCACTCACCACTCACTCCTCATGAGAGAAAACCAGCTATTTATCTCCAAACAATGGGCAATAAAGACTAACTGTGATATCATCTGAGAAGCAGATTTTTCCCCAGGCGTGGGTGCACATGATTTCCTTAGGACTGAAATCTTTTGGCCAGTTATGTCTGCTGGGACTCTTTAGGTAATTGAGTGTTGGAATGTTTCTACCTTATAGCAAAGAACGGTTGAGATGTGAATGCCACTTAGAGCTGCTAACACTCATCTCCCTTTGCTTCTTTCTAAATGTACATAGGGATTTCAATTTGGTCAGGTTCAACTGCCTTCTGGTGTGAGATAGAAATATGAGTTAGACAAGAGTCATTTTGGGGTCTCTTTTTATAAATCCCTTCCAAACAGCACTTTGAAAGCCCAAGACACTTCTTTTCGCATGGTTACTGCCACCTAATAGCACTAACCTTAACGACGGGTTTAGATGATCCCTGGAAAATTCTGTGTTACAAGAGTGACCTCAGAGGTGAGTCCCATTCTCACTGACCTCAGTTTCTGTCTCTACTGAGAAAGTTAAATAAACCTAAATCTCTGCAAGAAAAGAAGAATGAACCTTGGGAAAAGTGAGAAGCACTTGTCTTGCTTTTCCTCCCCTAATATATCTAAATCACTTCAGGAAACTCAATTAAGATAAAAAGATCTTCAGTGCAAACGGATTCTTCAGGAGATCTGAAGATGCTCAGTGCAAGATTCCCATCCTCCAGCAGTTTTCAAATCAGTGCATCACTCAGTACCAAGCCACTATCACATTGTCCAGTCCAATATGGTATGGGCTAACAAACCCTGACAATACCACTGTGTTTTGTGGGACATTTTTCTGGTTTATAAACAATATTTTGAGAGTTAGAAAATTTAATGTCAAGAGTATCCATCACCTTTAGGTCTCCAGTACCTGATTTTTCAGAATACTTAACATGATGTCTTGGTGTTTAAAATACAGCTGTTGTTGGTTGTGGTTACAGCTATGAGTACTCATTAGTGAGTCTCACTCTCTCGGAGTCTGATCTCACTCAGACAGATTCAAGACCTCATCTTGGAGATGTGAGGAACAATGAGTATGTCTTTTGAGAGTATTTATGCAATGCCTCATAGGAATGACTTGTTGAGCATCACTCAGGGTGAGCAGGTTATTCCAGCCAGCAGTCTGTTTCAGCATCACCACAGCATTGTGGTGTAAATCTAGACAGACCTGGAAAAATAAAGAAGACTATGCAATTAAAATTAAAGATAGTATCACATGGTTATAAATGTGCTCAGTTCTGGAATTTCCTCATACTGGACAGATTAACTTTGAAATCTTAATCCCAGTCCCCATAGTGCTGTCAGGGCTGTTAAAGCTGGGCTCAGCCTGTTATTGGGCTCCTACACTTCCAGAGGTTGTCCTGTCTGCCGAAGGCACTGAGCACGTATGGCTCCCAGGCTTCCCCACACCAACTGTAATCCACCTGCAGGGAGTGGGAAGGATGAAGTCTTTGTGCTGGGAGCACATAGGATTTAACTCAATCAGTTGCAGCTTCTAGCTTCAAGTGCTCTCATTTTCTACATGGTTCCCCTTCTTGAAGTTTAGCATAACTGTGGTGAGATTTTTGGCCCTTTCTGTTCCTGTTGGGTAAAACAGATACTTTCAGTATGAAGGCTTATTGTCTTCAGGCATTTTCAAACACTTTCTTGTCTCTGGCATTTTTCTAAGGGCCTCTCACATTTCTGAGGTTATAAATGAAGTGGCTGAGCATAGCGAACACCAGCACATGCATAACACACACCAGTCTGTCCCAATAGCTGGGCAGACCAGAGATAGGACACAAACAGATGAACTACATTACCTTGTGAATGGTATGGCTTTGGTCAGGGAGGAAGTGGGAGTGAAGAAGGTTTTTGCTACCCGGAGAGCTTGGTCAAGACAGTGGGGAGTGCAGGAAAAGTGCGTGGGAAGGTACTATTCCTTGAGGAACATGGAGAACAGCAATGTGGTGAAGCCCCGGCTCAGTGAGCTGCCTGCCAAAGCAGTACACTGGCTCTGCCCTGTGGCACTGTGGCAAACAGGGTATGGCAGACGGCCACGGAGCACTTGCAGGAGCTCCAAGCCTCTTACGGTACTGAAGCAAAGCATCCACACAAGGCACAGACTATCTACAAGGGGCAAACACTGTGAAAGCTGAACTTGGTCCCTTACAAGAGGCCTTGCTCTGTCTGAGGGACAGTGGCTGAAGCAGTCCAGGAAGAAAGAGAGCTTGGAGAGAAACACATCAAAATGTGGCAGCAAGAGGTGCTCCAGACTACTACCACAATGACCATGTCGTCATGGGTGACAAAGTAGGTAAGAAGGAATAACACCAGTGGGAGAATCTGTATCTTGTGTTGTTTGTTTCCCCTCATCTCTGATTAGGACACCAGAAGGAGCAAAAGATGGAAATGCCAGAACTGTTAACCTATCCAATGCAGGCTGCTATAACACATCTCTGGGAAGTGTGATCTATGCAAGCTTACAGAGGGTGAACAGGGGCATAGCAAGTTATAGATGGATGGAAAACAGGGCCAGTTCCTCAGCCACAGAGAGATTTCTGCCCTACAAGTGCCCTGAGACTCAAACTCATGTTGCTGCATCAAAACCCTACATTGATTTCTCTACTCACAATGAGGAGACAAGCTCATTTGCTTGTCTCACAAACTAACCAGATACAAGTCAGCTCAAACCTGTACACAAGACAGCTACCTTAACATCCAGGCAGCTGCTGGCATGGGCATAGCAAGCTTGCATCTGTCTGCATCAAGGAAAGGTCTGAAAGTAAAGGAAGAAAAATAACAGCAGGGAACAACAAGTAGTGTTAGGTCTGGCTTCAGCAACGGCAGTGTTACCAGAAACCCTCACTGGGATCGAGGTCATTCCATGCTAGGCATTTTTTAAGCACATCACTGTGAACTAATGAATTATAATAATCCCTGTCTCCAAGACAGTTTGTTACTCCAGCCTGTGGATTCTGAACTTCACTAACAAGCAGGGAACAGTAGCGATGCAGCACAGTCTTGAAAATGTCAGTACATGGCCAGGTCAAATATTGACAGTTGGGATGAGGAACACACAGATGGAGGCATCAGAAAACAGTCCTTTCAAATAGAAATCTTAAGCTAGGAGAAAAGCTGGTAAGCACCACCAAGAACAAGGGGAAAGCAAGTCAGCAATGAAATTGCAATTAAATATGGCCAGCAAATGAAGCACTAAGACTGAAGCTGCGCATACAAAAATAGTACCACAATGAGCTACTGGAAAAACTGGAGAGGAACTTAACACTGTTGCATCCCCATGCAGAAAGCTACATTCAGTTCTAGGCATTCTGAGGATAGGGGCTGATAAACTTACTCATTTTGAGCTGATGTAGAAGGGGGCAGGAGAGGAAAGAAACATACAACAGAAAAGTGAAGAAAGGAGGAGTAAGGACTCTACAGGCAACAGGGAATTTGCTCCAGCAAACACAGCCCCCTGAAATAGCCAGGTGGTGGTGTGATTCCCATCTGGAGGTATTTATAGACTATAGATAACAAAGGAGGAACGTATTAGCTAGGATGAAACAAGGAAAATCTATCTGAACATAACAACACATCAAAATTTTAAGTAGTTGTTATCAAGAAGTTCTAACAAATGCCTTCCTTGGGAAAGCTGGCCTTTTGTCCCATGGGAAGTGGGAAGTATCTGTTACTTAGGACATTGGTGACTGAACTGTAGAAAGCATCCAAGAACCCCCTTCAGGGAACATCTGGTATGTATCAGACGTAGTTCCTGTAGGGCAGTTGTGCTGGGCCATTGCCATCGCTGCTTTCTCTCAAGCTGTACAGTAGTGATGTACAGAAAATAAGTTTGTTTTTCATATGAAATTTATGCCTTTTCATTAAAATATCAAAGTGAAATACACAGGAAGCTCTGTTTAGCAGCCATCTGTAAGCTTCTGATAACAAGACACAAACAAACTGGTGAAGAAATAGGAACACCTTCATATGATGGAAGAAAAGCATCTTAGCTGAGATTTCACCCCTGCTCCCTGTTACCTGTTAGGAGTTATTATTTCTCTGTGGAAACAAAAAACAAACCCAACCAAACAAACAAAGAGTAGGGACTCCTCTCTTCTCCTTTCCTGGCTTCTTTCCGGCAGTGCTGAGGGTCCTTCGCTGATTCTCCAGGGACTAAGGGAGCAACTGCAACCAAAAGCTCATTTGGAAAACTAAATATAGAAAAATCAGCAAAAATCTAAGTTTCAAAACAAAGAGCATGGAAGCATATGAGACATATTTGTTTCACTGATCAGCAAGAACTGCTTCTTGGAAAAAACCAGTGAGATTTTAGTTCCACATGCTGCCAGATTTCTCCACTTCAAAAGATACAAGATGCACCTCATGATATGTAATTTTATTTCTTAGCTCCAGTGTGGGATCATTTCCCTGAAAGGCAGAATAAAGCTTTGCAGCTTTATCCCAGCCATGTAAACTCTTTGCATGCATTCATGGTAATGCCTAATCCCATTTTTAATCTTAATAAGCTCTTTAGTACAATAATACCGTGTGGCACTAAGGCACACAACTTAATTCTTTGACTTGAAGGCAGGAGTCTTAAAGCGCTATTGGCTTTATATCCTTTTAACATGTATCTTTTCTATATTTGTAAAAATCTGTTCTAAAATCTTCATCCACAAGCATTTCAAGCATTGTTTAACCTGGATAATTAGCTACCCTGATCCCAAGATGCTCTCGATAAGCTCTGCAGGAAGGAATATTTCCTCACCCTCACTACCCTGGCCCTGGGCTGATGCAGTGCTACAACAGAAGCTTGGAGTCCTCAGGTGCCTAGTCTCAGAAGAACCGTATCTCTCAATCTATCTCAATGAGTAAATTAAAAACAAGATTCCCAAGTTCATGCAGACAAAAATGACAGAGATAAATTTCAATTAACTAAATTGCAAGCATGAGGAAATTGCTGCTAGTTACAATAATTTAATTACAGAGAAAATTTCAGATCATCTCTTTTGAAGGACTGAGGAAAGTCGTACTGTGGGGAACACCTGGAATTTCTCTCTAAGCCCCAGATAAAGGTCCCAGGTGGACCAAATAGTACAAATCTTCTGGACTGCTTTCAAACTGGGATTGTGGCAGGGAGCTACACAACAGTGCAAAAGCCATTCACTGCCTTTCATGCATTTACTTTGACACTACCTGCAACCAAGAAGAGAAATCTGTCTCCAGCCCCTTGAGCTTTGCGGTGAGACACTGAATGTGCACAGAGGGGGTAAATTAGCTCAGGGTTCAGGCACATCCAGAGCAAGGGGGTTGCCACAGCTTTAAATGCTATGGCTCATTGACTGGGTTAGAGAAGATGACCTCTTTGACTATTCCAATTGTCAACTAAAATACAGGTCACAGTGGCTTATGCTTGCATGCATCCTTTCTGCTTGCAGCAAGCTCAGGGTACAAAGCACAACCCATTGCTGCAGCTCAGCTACTGAGCAGTACTCCATAACCTGAAATGGTTTAATTAAGTTCCATCAGGGATCCATAACCCCTGTTTGGTTTGCTAAAGAGATGGTGAAAAGGCCATTTGATCAGACCCAGTAATGTCTCCATGTAAATGCACTTTTGGTAGGAGATGAGTCTTTCTTCTGAGCAGCAAAAGTCAGATCTGGTGGCTGGAAACTATTGTTTGACAATTCAAATGAGAACCACACTGCTCATTTCTGACAGAGGAAATAATGGACCTCAGAAACAACATTGCATGTGATGTGTGCCCTGTAGATCTTTAAACCAAGACCGTGTGACAGGATGGAGGATAGATATGCTGTGGCTAACGTCTGTAGTTCAGGCAGTCCTTGTGCAGGACCGCTAGAAAAGTTTTCAGGTAGCCTTTAAATATACTTACAAAACACTGTAGTAAGTGACAGTGGGAGGCTGGTTTTTCATTTAAGTCAGTGGTACTTAAGAGCAGCATCTCAAGAATTCAGCTAGGACATGGTGGAGATTAGTAGAAGTCATTGGTGTTGAGTTAGTAAAGTTCCTGTGAGCAGATAACACGATCTTTACAATTACTGCATTCTCCCAGTAGTTTCAAGACAGAAAAAACCACTTCACAGCCTTCCCCTACACACAGACTCAGAATCTCTGCTGCTGAAAATTTACTTTGCTCCCATAATTCACCATACATTTACTGCAACTGGTTAAAAGACCAGCTTTCCAACTCCTTAGGAGAAGCTCAGGTGCTCTTGTGTGTCCTGTTTTGAGGAACTGTGTTTTCTTCCAGAAAGCAGTCTTTCTCCGCATCTGGTTTTTGAGGCTTCACCATTCACAGTATCAGCCTCGGGCTCCCACAAGGGCTGGCAGTTTAGCTGATTGAAACAATGGGAATGGCTATACTATGAAAAGGGATGTAAAGTTTTTAGCCTTCATGAAGTAACTAACAAGAAGGAACATTTTAGAGAAGACAAGGGAGTTTGTAGGTTTAACATTTTAGCCATCTATGGCAAACCAGAAGACACTACCTCATGCTCAGGCTATTACATTTTGGGGGTTACTCAAAGCAAGGCTATGGTGGAGAATTACTGCTCACAAGTCATAATTCTCCACCAGAAAGGCTGACAAGACACACCTAGAACAGAAACCGGGTGACGGATGTTTGGATGGGGTAAGTGTGTTGAGCAGGCAAGGGTCCACACTTACTTAACAAAGCAGAATCAGAGAGAGAACTGCAGATGCCTGTGGGGATCAAAGCAGGGAGATGCTAATTTATTTCATAGAATCATAGAATGGTTTGGGTTGGGAAGGAATTCAAGATCATCTAGTTCCAACCCCACTGCCATGGACAGGGACACCTCACGCTAGACCATGTCACCCAAGGCCCTGTCCAACCTGGCCTTGAACACTGACAAGGATGGAGCATTTACAACTTCCTTGGGCAACCTGTTGCAGTGCCTCACCAGCCTCACAGTAAAGATTTTTTTGTAGCAAATAAGAATATTTGTAGCAAATCAAGTTTAATTAACAAGACCATAGCCAGCACATCCCTATTGCCTCAGGCAAAGTCCAGCTAAACACAAGGCTGTCAGTACCAGTAAACACAGATTGGGACTGACCTGGCTTTACTTTTATTCCAGTGCTGGAGGTAGCGAGGTTGCAGTTGTGTGAGTGGGAACCCTGCCCAATTCTTGCTCCCCACCCGCTGTACCCAACTGCCTCCTATAAGCTCCTTGAGAGAATGATGACAGTGGCTGGCAAACATGTCCTATTCTCTTGGGGTTCCTCACATGCTTGTACTGGTTCTGCCTGCTGTTCATCCAAGGGTCACTGTTCCCTGCTCCCCCTTTGCACACAGTGCTGGGAACTCAGCTCCTGGCCATACCAAACTCAAGGGGAATTTCCTTAATACAGAGATGTCCTTATTGAGGACACAGCCTTGTATGGTTAGACAGTAACGTCTGTGGTATATTGTGAGAACTGGAGCTATAAATACAGAAAATAAGGGTGACTTTGGTATGTTTTCCAACTTAAATTTTTATTGGGCTTTTTAGATCTAGAAATACCAAAAAGCTCCTTTTATGACAATGGCATTCTCTAAAAGGCTGTAAAAACAAAGCCCTAAAACATCTCCCCTACCAGCCCATGGATCTCAGGCCTTCGTGCAAAATCACTCTGAGTGAGGCTGTGCATAGGGAAGACCCTCCTGACATAGTACCACTGTCCATCCCACTGCCCTTTGCCATCTTCTAGCTTTTATCCACTTGTTGCCCTGTAAATGCAGCTGAAAGTGGGGAAAGGAGAGCTGGAGTAGATTTGCCTTCCAAAAGGCACTGCCAGAACTGCCCAACAGTAGTTGGGCAACGGTCGGCTTACAAAGTGGTAGGATGCTACATCCTCAAACACAGCTTCTCATTACTGGCACTGAAACACTGTGATGTTACTCATCCATAGGAGCATTCAGAGTTTTCAGAAGCTGAGAGAAGAGGCACCAAGGAATAGTAATACCTGACATCCGAATGCAGAGCATAGGGAGCTGGCTGCCTCGGCGGCCCACGCCACCATGCAGGAGAGGAGCAATAGTACAGTGTTTGGGGCCAGGAACAGCGCAGAGAGGTCCAGGGTAGACACACAGTGAGGTGTGTGTATCTCAGGATCAATTCTCCCTACATGGAAGCAGTGATTTCTACTCTAGGAAATAGCAGTGGCTGGTATAGACTCTCTTGGAAAAAAAGCAGCATTATAACATGACTTTCATCTTTTGGCAGCTGTCCCATAAGTAAGAACTTTCTCTTACTGGAAGCAAAGACAGGTTGGGGGAAAATATATTGTACCTTCAGCACTATCAAGTACTATGCAAGTTCTCCACAGCTGTAGAAAAACAGCTCTTGGGTCCTGTTTTAACCAGTGAAAGGCATAGTTATAACTTTGAATGACACAAGCACAGAGATACAAATAGCTTGGTTTTATTTATTCTGTTTTCTAAAATCTATAAAAATAAGCATCTTCAAGTCTACAAGACTTTGCCAAAAGTTAAAAATACAATTGAAGAAGAAAAGAAGCAGCCACAGACTTTTCCTAACCTCAACTCAACATAAAATAAAAAATAAAACTAGCCACAGCAGGGTAAGTCTAAGGAGTGTTTTCTACCCCACATACTCACATACTTCTCACTCACTTCCCAAAGAAAAGTTACAAATACAAAAAGAAACGAAGAAAATAGTTCATTATCATACACTGAACATCACTTAGCCCTTTTTGTTCTCAATTAGGTTCTTTTTGCCATACATATCACACCATCCTGACCTAAAAAACATGCCTTCTGTCTCAAATAAGCTATGAATGTATTTGTGGATGCATCATCCTGGTTTTTTCTGCTGAAAGAGAAGCTGTGTCCCAGGAGTCTGTAAGGCACCAGGAAAGAGAATTATTAAATGATTTTCAGCCTGTGGTCTACAGTCCCCAGGGATCTATGAACTACTTCTAAAGGGTCCATGAAAAACAACCAAGGCAAACAAGGTGCTGGGCAAGAACTCACACTACCTTAGAAAAAAATTTTGAAGCATATTGGAAAAAGATAATAGATATCATTCAAGGTTGGAGGCGGTCTAGAAGAGCCCATGGACCTACCTAAAGAGCAGGAAACTGCTTCATACATACCACTTTCTGGACTACAAGTGTTTCAACTAACTGAAGAATGAAACTATGGTGATTATATATAACTTCTCGGCAGCATTTTGCAGCCCATGCAGAATTCTTGCTGCTGCACCAATTTCCTCAGCAGCATCCATGCCAGATAGATTACAGCTAGTGCAGTGGTTTCATCACCTCTCTACTGCTACTTGATCTAAGATGTTGTTATTTCACTGAGTCGAGAGGTTTTGCTTTCATCTTGAAAGCAGGAACATTATTGAACTGTTTGTTTTCTGAATTATAGATCTGCTTTGCTGATTTACCCAGCCAGCGCTGGATCTTCCTGACTTGTCAAGCATCTCCAGATCTGCTCATATTGTTCTATTCTGGGTGCAGCTATCTTGCACCAGACGGACAAAAATAACCTCTGCTGGGTTAATATTTGTCATGTTGTCTGTTATATCATGTATCTGTTTGGTGCAGAAACAGGCAACAAAGCATACTTGCAACCTACAACAGTGTCTGGTGAAAAGGTTGCAGTTAATGCCCACCAAAATACCTCTGGATTGGGAAACAGCCTAACACCTCAGCACAGCAGCCTGGCCATCTGATTTTCCCTGCAGTGAAATGTCATCACTAGTGAAACTGCTGTGCTGTTCTCCAGATCCAGACTACTACTCAGCACAATACTGCTCAGATATTCCAGCTCTAACTGCAGCTAGCGCCAGCACATCTGAGCTATGAAGTGCAGACATGCCACCTATGTGCTGGTCCAGAAATCACTGCAGGGATGCTGAATATTTTACACAGACCACATCACCTTTAGACAACATGTTTCCATTTTTCCATGCTCTTGTACAGCGGCATAAAACAGACCAAGTTAAGGTTGGTACCTTAGAAATGTAGCAGGTACAAGAAGCCATAGCAACATAATCTATTTTCCATTGCACCAGGGGACCACTCAGTGTCATTCCCAGATTGAGTTAGGCAGAAAAGCAGACTGCAAATCTCTGAGTTAGCTTCAGAGGGGTTTGGCTTTCAGCTATCACTGATGCTGTGGAAATTTAAATTCGAGTTTATTCTTCTTAACAGGGTATTCAACCAGGATAGCTGTTCTCTAAGTGCTTTTATTTATTGCTGCAGTGCTGCAGGGTCAGAGCTTTGCATCAGTAAGCATACTCTGACTGCCCACTTTCGCTTCTGTAAAACAGGTCTCTCAACTTCTCCCTCTCTAGAGCATCTTCTCCATCTGTGCCACTTTGGAAAGCCGGTCACTGTTCCTCCCAGCACTGGTGTCACATTGCTGCTTATCATCAGCCTGTATTTTACAATACCAAGGGGTGGACTCTGAGCTAAGAAGACTTCTGGCTGGACTGCACCTTAGAGAGGTCTTCCTAAGTCACAAGAATCTTCAGAGACTGGTTATCCCATCAGGTGTATGTCCTAGATGACCAAATATTAAATCAGAGGCAATCTTTAATGCAAGTAACAAACTCACTGACTCTGTACCGACACTAAGATGCATCAGCCTTGCTACCACTGGTCTCACAAGGCCCTTATCACCCCCGATGACAATGCTTTCGTTAACTGTTTCTCCACTCCCTGACTATAGCAATCTCTATGGAGCTTATAACTAAGGAAAAATTAACTATTATTTCATTTAAAAAAATCAGAAGTAATTGAGGTGGTTCCTGTAAGTAAACCCCATGTTTACAAAACAACAACAAAGCCAGCAATGCCCATTTGAGAGTGAGGAGAGTAGAGGGGGGATTAGACATGTTGGCCTCGGAACCATTACTACCTTCATTTGTGAGAGTTCATGGATTTCTATCCAAAGATAACGTCTCTGATTTAGAAAGCCTTTGAGCCAGACATCTGCAGACTGGAAGTACCACCATGGGCTTGCCCTGCATCCTTCCCAGTATCCACTACAGACAGCTATCAGGAACACAGCAGCAGGCGTGTGAATTCTGGGGCTGGCCCAGTGCAGCTCTCTTATGTCCCATGCTATTTCAAAAAATGAGAATGGAATATCTCTTTCTCCTGTTGCCCCTGTAGTTAGAAAGACACTAGTGAAAAACATGAAGTGAAAAAACAGTGAGACCAGTAAAAAATTGGCTGACTGGGTAGGAAGCAGTGTGGGCACAAGCACTGGGAACAGCAGCAGAGATAAGCCAAAGGGAAGAGCAGGACGGGGCAGAGCAAGGAGGAAAGATGTGGCAGAGGGGAAAAGGGAGAAAGATTATTATTTGGAGTTCACACTGTGCCCCAGATGTGACAGACTCTGTGGGCCTGGTTACAACAGATTCACAGAATAGCGGAAACCAAAAGAAGCCCCTTCACTGGGCCAGGGACACAGACCCTGCAGCACTCAGCCTTCTGATTGGGGTTGGGTTAGGCACCATCTACACATCATCTTTCTATGCTGTTAGAGAGGCAGAACAGTAGAGGTCTCTAAGGATGTGATTCATCTCTCCTAACTTCAGGTATCTATAGCATGGCTGTCAAGGGGAATGTAGTCAGTAAAACCACTGAAGTTGAAGGATGTATTCATCTAACCAAATACAGGCATCTGCTTCAGCATGACATGAATCATGCCCTAATCACAGCTACATTGATTAATCCTCCACAGACAATGGAAAAAACTTAAGGTACCTAGCTCAGATACAGACATTTGCATGTGATCAGAGGTGAGTGCCATACTCAGAATCCAAAAACAAAGTAGTCCAGAATGCAGTAAGGACTAATCCTGGCATGACAATGACAGCGACAGTCACACTAATACATAGCTGGGGAATGTGGATAAAAATGAAACCTGTGGGAACAAAACAAATTCTCAAAGAACTACAATAACCATTGGCTAAACTGTACAGTTTTCACTGGCGTTCCCAAAACATCCAAAACCCCTTAGCAGAGCTCAAAGCTTTGTTGTGCTAAGTACTGTAAAACCATGTAATAAAAAGACACTCCCTATCCCTGGAGAATGTGCATAGGAGCAGTAAGATCTGTGCATGGTCACCACCCATTTTTCCTGACTTTTTTTTTCCCCAGCCATTTCCAGGAGGGTCTCCCCATCACCCATCTCTCTCAAGGGGTTGTGCTGGAATGCAGTAACGTGATTTTAGGAAGCACTTGTGTTAAAATATAGTTGCCTCAGAACAGGGCATATATTGTTGCTTGCAAGCTTTCTGATATTGGAAGCCCAAGATGGTACCATGACGTTTCAAGTTTCATTTTGGGTGATCTCAAGTTATTTCAACATGTCTCAAGAGCTTCAGCCAGGGCTTTGAAACAGAATGAGGTAACGAAAAATGTTATGAATATTCCCCAAGTAGGTGAGAGAACTTGTTTTACATATACAAGAACCAGAGCTTTTGGAGGAAAATGGGAAAGAAACATTCATCTTTAATGAAAAAATTTACAGAACTCCTTTTTAACTCAGTAAATACAGGAAGGAACATAAACATTGCAACAGACTCAGAACAATTTGTTAATGAAGGCAGAAAAAATGTTAAAAATTTGTTCACTTTTCCTGTACTCCAGGTTTGAGTTCAGATACGTGTCGAGTACCCATCTCCATGTATCTGCAGGAGCTCTTTGTTCAGACTTAAAAACAAGTCCACTTGGCTTTTTAATCCAAACAGAAGTATCAGAGTGCACAAGGGTTTATTTGCAGTTACAGATGAAATCTTCAAAGAAAACCCAGGAGGCTTATTAAACTGCAGCTTGGAAAAGGAGAAAAAGAGAAAGAAACCCATGCATGGACAGAAGTATCAGTATTGGCAGCTAGGGATGTGATGCTCATGAGATGGCCCGAGAGAAGAAAATATCTGGAAAGAACAGAAAAGGACAAAGCGGAAATAGCTGGATTTAAAGGAGCTTGCTTGACTAAGAGTTTCCCAAATACCTCTAAAAATTCATAGAGATTTATTAAATCCACATGTGAGCCAGTTGTATAAGTATCCAGAAAGTATATTATTATATTTATTTAGATAAAGTAGCTGGAATATATATTCTTAAATGATTTGCTTTTGTAAAATGAAGGATGTACCTTTGAGAATTGTGGAATCGACAAAAAACATGGAAATTAAGTCAGAAATAGAAAAATGTATCAATAAGTGTATGAGAGAGAACCAAACCAGACCATTACCTTCAGTGTTTCATTTTATTAAGCAATAAATGATGAGTCTATACTAATGCTGACACCCTTTTCACTTCTTTGAAAGATTTAAACTGCATGCTGCAAAATGTCTCAGCATTCATATGTGTGCACCATGCCAAAATGGAACTATTCACAGCACAACTCACATTTATATATACAAATGCAGCAAGAAATGCAGGGCTTATCTTCATTGCAGAGTTAAATTAACTTTATAATGCTGTAAATCAAATGTTGCCTTTATATTAAGTCATGCTGACACACAAAAACTTCACTCAAGTATGATGTAAAGCAGATACAGGGTAGAAACAGGTTAGTGCTAATGAGTCCTCACACGTCTTCCCATAATTCCCATGCATCAAGGAAGGATGAAGTTCTCTCAGAATTCACAGTGAATCAGTTTACAGAACAACCTCCTATCTTTTCTGTTAACTGTAATTCAGACCAAAATGATCCATGCGCTTGTGTGCCCCAGTAATCTGTCAGAATCTCCAGAATCTGCTCTTTTCTCTCATAGCAGGAGCAGCATAAGTAAAAGTGGGTTGCTTGTTGGTTTGTTTTTTTTCCCCCAAAACTATGGTTTCAATCACATTAGTGGGCTTGCAACGCTGTCAGATCACTCAGCAGCATAAATGTAATCTTGATCACGTGTGGGCATATGACTGCATTTCTATCATATCAGATCAGAGCACGTGATGGAGTTTTCACTGTCTTTTTCTATTAACACGAATTTTATGCCAGCCCAGAGAGGCTGGATGACATCTGTTCTCTCACAAAGCCAGGCAGCATGAACTTAACCCTTTACATTACTCTGAACTGATTTGAGCTGGCAGAAGGAGTACGTCTGAGATCAGCAACCTGCAACCTGCGGCCATGCCATTCTGGATGCCATCAGGAGAGCCCAAAAAGCAGATGGACTGCCCAAGACAGCCAAGACCTCATAGCAGCGCACAAGCCCAGATGCTAGTTTATGCTGGCAATTTTAAAACTGATTTGCAATTGGCATCCTTGCCTGGGTTACCAGCGTAGAGAGACAACAAGAGAGACACTATGGTGTTATCTCCCATTTTTATACCTCACAGAAGATTACCTCAAAGTGAAATAACTCTAAAAAATATATCTAAAATAACTCTGCTTGAACATTGCAAATGCTCCCCTGTATGGTGTAAGGCACACAGGCAGGAGTTCCCTCTCCGGATCAAGAAGTAAAGCTCAGAGCCATCTCCTGGTCTTCCCTTAGAGACTGCTACCACCTCGTGGCCCTTCTGTTCCCTGCGTTGACAACAGCAACTGTCACCTTAAAAGTTTATTATGGGTTTCCCCTGTTGCCTTAGCTGTTCCACCGGCGAGAAATGATGTTTAGGGAAAGAATTAGCAAACCCCAAAGCACTGTGGGAGAACTGTGGCACTGTAGAAAAAGTAACATTAAAGAAAAACCGTTTTCATAAAGTTTGCTCAAGGATCTCAAAACAGCACCTATCGCTCCATTTCGCAAATGCAAATAAAACTTTTTGAAGGAAAGATGGTAAAGATGCTTTAGAACAAGTGAGCGATTTGTGAAGAACGACTTCTCTAATATCAAACAAAGCGTTAGTGCACTCATCCTGAAATCCTGCCCTCCTGGATTCATTCAGGAACAAATGAATATTGAGACCCAGAAACGGTTTGTTATATGAAGCATAAAGAGAACATTTTAAATCACACTGTTACCAACACAAATGGCATTTTTTTCCCCCCAAGAAAGAATATAGCAATACATAGCTTCTCACCAGAAGTACCCAAAGCTTCCAGGAGACCACAGGTTAAAGTTTAGGCTGTGAACCTTCCCCTGCCAGCTCGGCAGCTCACTTTCAATCTCCTGTAAGGCATAACGCTACCTAGTAGGCAGGACAGGTTTATAACACAGTTTTCATCGTCAGTTCTGCCACTCCATCCTCTGGGCAAAGTCACTCCTGCCTCCTACCCCTGCCCTCTTTGCTTTTTATGCTCACCTTTCTCAAGCAAGAGTGGACTCTTAGGAGAACACAGCACCTACCACAACATGGATCCAATAGAGAGAAGGGTTTTTAAGTACTGTGATGATAGAAATAAAAGTCAATAATTGAAATAAGAGAATATGATTGATTTTTTTTTGGGGGGGGGGAGGGTTTGGTTGGAGGTTTTTTTGTGATTAGGTTACAGAGATTATTGTTTATACAAGAGAAGCAAATCTGTTCAACAGGGATTTTTGGAAGTAAAAAAAAACAGTTCTGGAAATACCAGGATATTGATGAGTTGATATTGATGAGTTAATATTACTTCTCAGCCTACAGAAGAGAATTATTTTTAAGGCCTGTTTCAGGAGCGTTCCCACTATTTGCTCATGTTACAAAGGTTTTCTTGAAGCACACAGTAGTATTCTAAAGATAGTTACAGTAAATGCACAATTTTCGCTCATCATAAAAAGGGAAATATTACGGTTCAAATCTCTTTTCTCAGAGACTTCATTTCTTTCAAACACTTCAATAGCATGGGAGAGGTTTTTTGCCCCTGTATGCATCTCAGGACCATTTTCACTACAGAGAGAAACATATACATTGCTTTCCATTGCTGAAATGCAGGGTCTGGCTCTAGAGGGGGTTGTATAACCACATGGGGAATGTGACTGTTGCAGGGAGGAAGTAATGTTCCTACATGTGTTAAGAAGCAGTGATCCCCCATTTCATGTACAAATTAATACAACCATAGCACATATTGCTGATATAGGGGCCATGGCATTTGTTTTATGGCAGCAAACAGCAGAACTCACGTTCCTGTTCTGTCCTAGAGACTATCTGTGGAGCTATTAGGTGTTCCGTGATTAGACAGATCAAAAGCGCATAGTAACATGTTGCTACTTTCTTACTGGTTATCCAAAGTGGATTTCCAAGAGGCTAAAGCAGAAGGTCTGACTGGATATCTGGTTCTTTTCCTCCTCTGAGGTAAAATAACATTTATTTCTGAAGCCTATCCACACACAGGGGCACTGTTCAGGAGGACATTTTCCGTGGTGACCTGCCTCAGGTTTTACAGCTACAAAAGAAAAGAGAGGACAAAATTTCTACCTGGTAAAATCTTAGCATCCATCACCAGAACTCAGCCTAGAATGTAGATTATTTGAGAGCCAATGCCACACTACGTGCTAGAAGAGAAGCCAAAGGGAGGGCAAAGGTTCTAACCTTCCATGCCTTTGAAGCACCATCTTCAGCTGAGAAAGGCTGTAACCTAATTATTACAATCAATAGAAAACAAGTAGAGTTTGGAAAGTGCTCCTGAAGTTTAGAGAATTAGAGACACTGACAATTGATGACTTACACTCAACACATTTTAATTCCAGTAATAGGGTAATAAACCCCATACTTGTAATTTATTGATAAAATTAATTTCAAGTAATAAAGTCATTTGAGTTCCTACAACTGGTGAGATATTCCTTGAAGACAAGTTGCTGTATCAGTCACTCTTGGATAATTCCCTCTCTTTGCAGATTTCTATGTACATGCATTACATATGCACCTCATCCCAAACACTAATTTCAGAACAAGCTGAAGGAGAGTGTATGTGTGCAAGTACCACTGACTGGCACTATCAGTTGCATGTGCTGCCTGAAAGCTGCGGATCTCAAGTCAAACGTCTTAACAACAAAAACGATCCCTGAAAACTGCCAACATGGGGAAGTTCTTTGGTAGCAGAAAATAGCTTAGTTAAGCCTAGACAAACAGAAAACAAAACTGTAGTTGTACTCAAGTGCAATTTACTCAAGACAGCTCTTGGTTATCTTTTTTACCTCACAGTCCCAGGGGGAACATCCAAATTAGAGCAGCCAAGAACCCCAAACTGTCTTACACCTTCTCCTCTCTCAACAGCCCCTTCCCAGGAATTCAGTAAGGGAGCTTTCCACATTGCAAGTACATGAGACTCTTACATTCCTCTTAGTATTCTGTTTGTATAAAATTATTGACAAGGGTCATAATGACCTGCACAGCTTTTGAAATGCAGAGGATGAGTTCTGATTTCATTTGCATCAGTGTAAAGCAGGGATAACCTTGGTGCAGGTGGCTGTGGAATCACTTGGATGTGAAGCTGGCATCAGTGGGATCTGGTTCAGTACGTGTGCCCCTGCACACAGCATCTCAAAAAGTAATTCAGTGACACATCCTGTCACCTTTAGCACCATTTCTGTATTGGTCACTTTACAGGAATTTCTCAAGGCTGTAGAATCATAACTGCTAGTCGCAAATACTCTGGAGAGAAAGACAAGGGGAACTGCTATTTGATGGGCCTAAAGCAGATACGATGTTTTTTATGAGGCTGCTTAATGCATCTGTAAATGACCATACCTTCATACCTATCACTTCCACAGCTGTCACATGTAGAAATGACAGGCTGCTACACAGAATCATAGAATGGTTTGGGTTGGAAAGGAATTTAAGATCATCTAGTTCCAACCCCCCACCTCACACTAGACCATGTTGCCCAAGGCTCTGTCCAACTTGGCCTTGAACACTGCCAGGGATGGAGCATTCACCATTTCTTTGGGCAACCTGTGCCAGTGTCTCACCACCCTCACAGTAAAGAACTTCCTTATATCTGACCTGATCTTCCCCTGATCATCAGTTTGCCTTTTTAAGCCCATATCCAAACTAAAACAACATGGAATAAGAGATTAAAAATAAACTGCTATGATGTTTCCTGCAAGAATAAAACAGCAGTAGTAGAAATTTCAGTTTGTCTATTAAAAATTCCATTTTTTCCTAGGAAGTTTTCTGAAGTATCATCACTGCTTCTAGCAGGAAGCACGTCAGTTCTGAGATTTTATTAATGCATCATAAAACCTTTTAAATCAAGGCTTTTTTAAAACTTTGCGTAAAATGCTGCATTGCTTTTGGGCAGAAGGCAGCTGATTATCAATTTCAACCCAGTGTCACATCCTTATTATTAGTGCCATTTATCATACATGCTGTGCAATACATACAGATACCTCTGTGCAATATATACAGATAATCTGTGCAATGTACAGGCTGCTCTACTCAGACTTAGGAAGATCTTCAAATGTTTGAAGTAAATTTTTCCCAGGAAATCCTGCATGAGGCTTGCTCCTGATTACTACAGAAGGAAACAGTATTGTGTCCACTTTCCCAAGCAGATTGGGAAACCACTCATCCCTCTCCAAGCCTGGGCTGTTGTTACCCTTACTAAAATCAAAAAGAGCTGGTAAGGCACTAAACAGGGAAGGGTCCTTGCAATAATACTTCTCTTGTCTCTGATTAGTATGAAATTAATTACTTTTACCTGAATGTGCACAACAAAAATCAAGCTGTGGACAGTCTAAGAACTTTCCAGTATGTTTGAGTGCATCCTTGAGAGATACATTGGTCAGAAGCAATAACAAAAGTATTTTCCTATTCCCCTTCTAGGAAAACATAATTCTTAGGGGAAATGGTGGCTAATTAGCTGATAGCAGGGCCTCCACTTTCCTGAAAATACAAGATTTCTTGCCCAGGCATACTAAGTTTACATCTACCATCTCATATTGCTTAAAAGAATATGAGGAAGTTAAAAAAAGACTATTTCAAATTGTTCTCAGCGGCTTTTGTTTTGCTTGTTCAGCTCTAGTCAGCTTTTCAGCTTATGCTCAAAAATTGAAAACTTAAAAGTGATATAGTGGCTTATATCCACGTAGATTTATATACACAACTTATGTACTTGGTTTGGATATAAATTACATTAATTTATTCTCCACAGCTAAGAGTTCAAAACCATGAAAACAAAAAAATCTAAAAAATGGTGAAAAAGAATGGTTGAGAAAGGATTTCCATAGATTGTCCAGTTCCTACTCTGCTCCAGTGCAGGAACAACAACCTATTACATACTTCAGGGAGGGGAAAAAGATGTATTTTTTTAGCCTAAGCCAGAGGATTTCTTATAAATATAAGTTACAGCAGAGCTCTAGGTCCTGGGCAGAGCAGGCTGATAAGCAGAAACTCAAGAAATCAAACAGGTCAGTCCTAGGTGGATGGGTAGTTGCTGCCCTGGGGAGGGAGCTGCCTCTTCCCTCCGAGCACGCTGCTTGCTGTGCCCCACTGACAC